>NC_067420.1:41330759-41465759 GCF_009764475.1 Pristis pectinata
ATATGGGAATTTTAAATCCAGTTGATCAAATATTTATAAAATGGTATTGGTAATGGTAACCATGAAACCAGTAGATAAGTCATTCAGGTCCAGCCTATATCTGACTCCAGACCCACAGTCACCCTGGCTGTCCTGTTAAATGTTACAGCAAGCCACTAAGAAAGTGGTAATACAGGATGTCTAATGTATGGCAGACTTGTGGGTACTCACATGACATTAAAAAGAATATAAAAGTTTGCCTGCAAAGTGCTTTGGGATGTTCAGATGAAACAGTCTATGAAAACTTATCATTCTTTGTGTATAAAGGTTGGGAGGGAGGGAAGTGGTCAGGGTATAGTGAGGTGGAGGGAGGGAATCTGATTGGGAGTCGAGATGCTCCAGTCAGCTGGTTCATTGGGGAGCATCAGAAAAACACTGAGCTCTGCACAGTGATAGTGACAGCCAACTGGTTTTCAGGCCGGAGACACAAGAGACTGCAGTTGCTGGAATCTGGAGCAACACACGAGAATGTTTCTGTTAAGGATATCCGTCGGGGCTATGTTGCTGGTGACAACAAAAATGATCCCTCATTAGAAACTTCTGATTTTACTGCACAGGTCATTATCCTGAACCATCCTGGCCAGATATCTGCTGGCTATGCCCCAGTACTTGATTGTCTCACTGCTCACATTGCCTGCAAGTCTAATGAGCTGAAGGAAAAGATCGATCATCGAACTGGCAAGAAGTTGGAAGATGGTCACAAATTTGTGTAGTTGGGAGATGCAGCCATTGTTGACATGATTCCATCTAAGCCCCTGTGTGTCGAGAGCTTTCCTGAATATCAACCTCTTGGTCGCTTTGCTGTCCGTGATGTGAGACAGACGGTGGTTGTTGGTGTGATCAAGTCAGTTGTTAAGAAAGAAACTTCTGGCAAAGCCACCAAGGCCCCCAGTAAACGATTAAACAAGAAATGAATATCACCACTGGCTACCAAGATTCAGCAAACCCTGAGATTGACACCTGGGTTTTGACCCGAAACATCGACAATTCCTTTCCCCCCACAGATGCTGCTTGATCCTCCAGCAGATTGTTTGGATTTCAAGCGGACTTGCTTTAAATCCATTGGAGTCAGAAACTAAGCCTCAGGAATTATATCATCCAGGCTGGGGATTTCCACACCTTCCTTCCGAGGTGTTGGGAAAGGAAGAGCTTTGATCTGGCAGCATTGGTTTAGGCTTGTCTGTTCCCTGGTCTGTGTGGAAAATATGACAACAAGTGGTAAGCATATGTTGTTCCATTTCCTACTCTATCACAAAACCTGAGGCTACTTATTGCTCCATCAGAGCAACCTGCTTATCAGTCTCATCTCTCTGATCTTCTTACAGACAAACATGTGACCAATTGTAACTCCGCTCTGTGGGTCAGTCGAGATGTCTGCGTGGGCTCGACCGTGAGCGAGCAAGCAATGGTAATGTTGCAGGATAGAGACACAAGAGACGGCAGATGATGGAACGTGGAGCAACACACGAGATGCTGGAGCAACTCAGCAGGTCAGGCAGCATCTGTGGAGGGAAATGGACAGTCAACGTTTGGGGTCGAGACCTTACTGTACATCTGGACTGAAAGATAGAGGGGAGGCAGCCAGTACAAAGAGGTGAGGGGAAGGTTGGAGCAAGAGCCGGCAGGTGATGGGTGGATCCAGGTGAGGAGGGGGGATAGGCAGATGGAGGAGGGGAGGGTGGGAAAAGTGACAAGAGGCTGGGAGGTGACAGATAAGATAAAAGATGAGATAAGATATCTTTATCAGTCACATGTACATCGAAACACACAGTGAAATGCATCTTTTGCATAGAGTGTTCTGGGGGCAGCCCACAAGTGTCGCCACGCTTCCGGCGCCAACATAACATGCCCACAACTTCCTAACCCGTACGTCTTTGGAATGTGGGAGGAAACCGGAGCACCCGGAGGAAACCCACACAGACACGGGGAGAACGTACAAACTCCTTACAGATGGCGGCCGGAATTGAACCCGGGTCGCTGGTGCTGTAAAGCGTTACGCTAACCGCTACACTACCGTGCCGTGGAGGTGACAAAGGGCTGAAGGTGGATTCTGATGGGAGAGAAAGGTGGAGCATGGAATCAATCCAGGGAGGTGGGGAGGGCAGATGGGAACAGCAGAAGAGGGGAACCAATAGGAGGTGTATGAGTGATGGGTGAATGGAGTGGATATAACCAAGGTGATGGGGGCTGGGGTGGGTGTAGGAAGAACTGGGTAGATCAGGAGGAGAGAGAAAAGGGACAGAGGGGGACCATTGCCCAGCTGCAGCCTACCAGACCCACAACCACAAGCCCTGTCCACGTGCCTTCTACAGTATGTCCGTGTTCTTGTGCAGTCATAGGAACTTCAAATATAGAAACAGTACAGCACGGGAACAGGCCCTTCGGCCCACAACGTCATGATGGCAATCGAAAGCTACGCGGGGGGTGTGGACGAGTGTGTCATGTCCTCTCAGCTGGCTTGTGAAAAGCTGGAAGTGTTGCAACCATTTGCTGCCCCTTCATAACCCATTGACCAGCCAGGAACTCTGGTTGATAGCAACAACAGTTACACAGCGCCTCCAACATTATAAAACACCTCAGGCAACTTCCAGGAACGTTATCACAAGAAGTCTGACACTGAGCCACGTTTTGGCAGGTGCTGGGAATCTTGGACGTAGGCCGAGAGATTGCACAAGGTAGTGAAGAGTTGGAGAGAGGTTTACAGAGGGAACTCCAGCTAACTCTGGAGATGTCCAAGAGGCTGGGACTGGAGGAGAACAGGATCCTGAAGGAGCCGGAGGACTGGTAGAGATTCCAAGCCATATGATAGGTCAAAGTCGAGTTTAATGTTATGTGAATGTGTGCACAGGTGCAATGAAAAACTTACTTGCAGCGGCATCACAGGCACAGAGCATCAGAGACACCACATTCACAAGAAAAGCATAAATTATATAAAACTATACAAGAAAGAACACAATTGGAACCAAAAAAAGTCTATTTTAGTGCAAAGTGATCAAAGTCATCCTGAGGTAGTGACTACGTTTGTGCAGGTTGGTTCAAGAACTGAGTAGTTACATAGAACATAGCACAGTACAGCACAGGAACAGGCCTTTTTGCCCACGATGTTGTGCTGAACTAATTAAACTAGTAACTAAACACCTAACTAAACTAATCCCTTCTGCCTACACAAAGTCCATATCCCTCCATTCTCTGCACATTCATGTACCTAGCTAAGAGCCTCTTAAATGCCTCTATCGTATCTGCCTCCACCACCACTCCTGGCAGCACATTCCAGGCACCCACCACCCTCTGTGTAAAAAACCTACCCCGCACATCTCCTTTGAACTTTCCCCCTCTCACCTCAAATGCATGCCCTCTAATATTAGACATTGCAACCCCGGGAAGAAGATACCGGCTGTCTAATCAATCTATGCCTCTTGTAATCTTATAAACTTCTAAAAGGTCTCCCCTCAGTCTCTGCCGCTCCAGAGAAAACAACCCAAGTTTGCCCAGCCTCTCCTCAAAGCACATGCCCTTTAATCCAGGCAGGATCCTGGTAAACCTCTTCCGCACCCTCTGCAAAGCCTCCACGTCCCTCTTATAAAGGGGCGACCAGAATTGAATGCAATACTCCAGATGCGGCGTAACCGGAGCTTTATAAAGCTGCAACGCAACTTCTTGACTCTTGAAGACGATGTCTCGACTAATGACGTTGAAGGGAAGTAAATTCTGCTGTGTAGGTCACTGAGAACATGGGTGATGATTGAACAGGATTCAGAGATTGGGTTCTATTCCTGTTGTGGCAGAAGATTAGTGATTTTTCGTTTAACTTTATCCTTTCAGTTGTTGGTTAATCCACCACTCCATCACCCTTCCAATCCTTGTCTAGCCTAGTGACTCCATTCTCAATGTGGGGTCATTACCCTCAGTGTCCATCCCCTGCCCTGCTGTGATGTGATGGCCTGTTTGTAACTACCTAAGCGGCACATGTGCCAAAATTAGGCAGACAGCCCCTGCACATCCTCACCCACTAATTGATTTACCCCTGTAGAATAACTTGGTGAGACATTTACTTCAATTACACAGGATGGTTCTAGTCTCCCTATGTAAGGAAGGATATATTCCTGTCAACGGGAGTTCAATAGAGGATAACCAGATTGATTCTGTGAAGGGAGGGGGATTAATTGAATTGAATTGGTTTATTATTGTCACTTGCTTTGCATACCATTCATACGGATTGATTCATTACAACAGTGCATTGAGGTAGTACAAGGTAAAACAATAACAGAATTTAGAATAAAGTGTAACAGCCACAGAGAAAATGCAGTGCAGGCAGACAATAAGGTGCAAGGTCATAACGAGGTAGATTGTGAGGTCAAGAGTCCATCCTAAACTAGGGAACTGTTCAATAGTCTTGTAACAGTGGGATAGAAGCTGTCCTTGAGCCTGGTGGTACGTGCTTTCAGGCTTTTATATCTTCTGCCCTTTGGGAGGGGGGAAAGGGGAGAATGTCTGGGGTGGGAGGGGTTTTGATTGTCCTCTGAGTAGAGATCAAGTAAACTCGGCTTATACTGCTATAGGGAGTTTGAAAGAATGAGAGGCAATCTCATTGAAAAAAACTAATTTCTTAAGGGGCTTGGCAGGGTAAATGTTTCCCCTGGCTGTGGTATCCACAACCAGAGGTCACAGTCTCAAAATAGGAGTTGGCCATTCTGGACTGAGATAAGAAGGACCTTCTACACCCAGAGGGTTGTGACTCTTTGGAATTCTCTGTCTCAGTGGAGGTTCAGTCACTGGGTACAGGGACATCGGTGACCAATAGAATTTGGGGGTATTATGGGCATCAAGGAAATGGGGTTACTGCAGGAAGGTGGCACTGAGGTAGAAGATCGTCCATGAATGGTGAAGCAGGCACAGGGGGCCAGATGGACTGCTCCAGCTTCTATTTCATTTGCTCTTTCTCAGTTGTCAGGTTATGAACAAGTAACAAATGCAGCCTTCTGCATTCCCACATTCCTGTGCAAGCATGACTGCACACACACAGGTGTACACATGCACACACACATCCATGTATACGCATACACATGTACCTACACAGACCATATATGCACACATATACATGTACATGCATGCACACACGCAGACACACATGCATGTACATATATCCATTACAGATACACACACAGACACACACATGTACACAAACACGTGCATACTGCATATACACCAGAGTATATCAAAATATGCACACACTCTCTCATACACACTCACTCTCTCACACTCTCTCTCACACACACATACACAGACACACTCACACACACTCACACACAAAAACACACACACAAACATACATGCACACACACACACACACACACACACACACACACACACACACACACACACACACACACACACACACATATTAAATCCTTGCTTTAAATTGCCTGGCAGATGTGCACCTTAGCAGCAGCCAAGGTAGGTGTTACCTTTGTTTGGGAACAGAAATGAAGCAGTGTGTCGCCCACCCTGGGTGCTCTCGGTTCCTGGATTATGATGGCTGCGACATTGTAACCAGATACACAGGCACAAACAAGGATAAAATGGATCCCAATTTTTATGCAAAGATCAGCTTGAGCAAATTATTTTGCTGTGATTTAATTTTTTACAGCTGTCTAGATGTGATGTCCAAAAGTGTTAAGTGTCTCAATGTACAGTCCAGACAGGTGAGCAGACAATCCCTCGGCATATTTCTTTGTCCAGCAGAGAAGAAAAAGACTTCATTTGTGTTATGCGAAGAACAAATAAAGCAGAATGGGCTGGTGCACGCCAAGACTTACTTTGTGCCAGTCTTTACACCTGGGTGTGTGAAATGAGTTTTGTTAGTTACAGGCTGAATCCAAAACTAAATGAAATCTACCTATCCATCTGTGTGTCTTTCTGTCTGCATGCTCCCTGTCCTTGGAAACCATCCCCATCTCTTTCCAAACCACACCAACCCCATCTCAGTGGGATCTCCTGCACCCCCTGTGTGCTGAATGTCATCTGATTTCCAACCTCTCTTCCACAAACAGCGAGTCAGTTTCCCCCAGTCCCTAACCTTGTTTGAACCACGCACCCTCGGGCTTTGCTTCTCAAGCCTCTGGAATCTCCTCCGACTCTCTGATCCCAAGTATGCCATCTCTCTGCCTCCTCTACATTCTGGTCTATAGTCCATGACCTTTGCATCAGCTCCAAGCTCTGGAATTCTATTCCCAGCAGACCTGCACTTTGATCCTTGAAGATTTTTCACTCATCTTATGTTAGAGAAACACCTTGAAGGTTTTTCTCTGAGTTCCTCCAGTTCTGACCCCTCACTCTGTTAGTGGCTAACTGCCACGATCCTAAGCTCTAGAATTCCCTCCCAAAGCTTCTCCAGCTTGCTTCCCCCATTCTCCAGGGACATCCTTAAAAACAACCCTTAAGCCAAGCCTTTGGTCACTCTTTCTCCTTTTTTTATTCATTCAGGGGATGTCGTCTTTGCGGGCTGAGCCAGCGTTTAATTGCCCAACCCTCATTGCCCTCGAGGAGGTGGTGGTGAGCTGCCTTCTTGAACGGCTGCAGTCCTTGAGGTGTGAGTTGAGGTGAGGGAGAGAGTTCCAGGATTTTGACCCAGTGATGGTGAAGGAATACATTTCCAAGTCAGGGTGGTGTGTGTTTATCACAGGCTCCTTTCTTGAAGATTGTCACAAATGCCATATCTTTGAGGATTCCCAGAAGTTGGTGATAGGGCGATGGATTTGTGACTGAAGGTCTTCACTGCCAAGTTTTAGGCTTTAATTTGGGATACCATCTGTTCCCAAGGCCTTGTGATATTTGAACAACGTGTATTGTGGAGTGGACTACTTCCCACCTGTTGAGAACCACCTCTCAGAGAAGGCAGAGATCAATGATAAAAGTCAACCCTACCTTCAAAGATCCTGGACTGCTTCTGGTCGATCGAGGAAAAGGGAATTTGAAGATCAAGCCATCGGAATGACACGACACTCATGGTCTAGTGGGTAACAGTGATCCCTGCCCTCCTATATGCTTCTGAGACCTGGACTACCTATAACAGGCACCTCAAGGTGCCATCAACATTACCTCTGGAAAATCCTACAAACTCATGGGAAGGATAAGTGGACTAATATTAGCCTCCTTTCCCAGGTCAATGTCCTCAGCATTGTAGGCCGAGGTTACATTGGGCTGACCCAGTTGGTGACATCAAAGTGGAGAAGGAACACTCAGGGTGGTACTGAGGACGTCCAGGCCACGTGTTGGAGCACATAGACTCCCTGTGTAAGTGGCAGAAAGAGCACACCAGCTCACAGACTACTCACCCAGCTGTCCTGTCAACCACCGGCTGCCTCTCCTGTGGAGGAGTCCCCACATTGTCTTCATCAGAAAACTTAGAGGACCAGCAAACAACCTACTGGAGGAACTCAGCAGGTCGAGCAGCAGCTGTGGGTGTGGGGGGAAAGGAATTGTCCACGTTTCGGATCGAAACCCTGTATCAGGACCTGCACCTACACAAGTTCCATGTGCCTTATACTCACAACATACCCCACACTACAACACCCCAGCTGATGCAGGGTCTCGACCTAAAACGTCGACAATTCCTCCCCCACCTCCCCCCTCCCCCTTACGGACGCTGCTCCACCCACTGAGTTCCTCCAGCAGATTGTTTGTTGGTATTGGAATTTTTTACTATGTCACTTGTACCGAGGTACAGTGAAAAACTTGTCTTGCATACCGTTCGTACAGATCAATTCATTTCACACTGCACTGAGGTAGTACAGGGTAAAAACAATAACAGAATACAGAGTAAAGTGTAACGATTATAGTAGATCTTCAGAGAGCAGCTTGCAACAGATTCTAGCATTTACAGTCTCTTGTGTCTCCAACTTAGAGAACCACGTTGGTAGTAATTCATCCTCGATCCCAACGGACTGCTTAAGATGAAGAACAACATGCTTATGTATGAGTGTGTACATATGCAAATTCACATACTTGGGCAAATGGGCTTGCACGTACATATGTATATGGGTTTGCGTGTGGAACACATGCATGGGTGTGTGGGAGATACGTAAAGCATTTTAGTATCTCAATCAATGGAATATGGGGAAGGTGTGTGTCACATGGGAAAGGCCATCAATGCAGTCTGACCCTTCATCTGCTCAATTACTATCATGTTCGTGACCTCTGATTGCAAGCATAAGTGAGGATATTAAAGGCTGCTGGAAACTAAACGACTGTGATCAAGTGGCCACCAGTCTTGGCTGCAACACTGACTGAGCAGACACCTTGGAGCCTATCTTATAATACAGTACAGTGACACTGTATCCAGCACAGGAGAGCCCAGGCTGTTTGACAGTCGTGAAAGGCTTTCTTTGTTCAGCTTTGCTGCTCTGGTTGTTTACACATCAGCCTGTGAGATGTGAGCTCAACTCTTTCACAGTGTCCTGTTCAACCCCTCTCTCGAAAACACAGGATTTATACAAATTAAACTTAATTCTCAACAAACATTCCTTGTGATTTTACAGCAGAAGGGATAATTTACGATAAGAGGCCTGTTTTAGTTGGAAATGTACCATCTCGGATATGTGTGGTGCTGTGGGTTATTAAAATCCTTCGGGTGTCCGACTGTTGGGGGATGTCACTTGATGCTTGTGTAGAATAAGTGGCCCCATCCTTCCCATCTTTGCAAGACCAGCTTGAACTAAAACCAAAGCAGCTCAGTGACTTTGGAGGGCATTTATCTACCAGATCCTTTCATCTTAAACCTTTTCCAATACTTCAAAGAATACCCCAACTGTCTCTCCATATAACCAAAGTACTTTCCCACACTCAGAAGCAGATCCTTCAGTTTATTCATTGGTATTGGAATTGGTTTATTATTGTCACATGTGCTGAGATACAGTGAAAAACTTTGTTTTACATGCCATCCACACAGATCATTTCTTCACATCAGTGCATTGAGGTAGTACCAGTGAAAAGCAATAACAGAATGCAGAATAGAGTGTTACAGTTACAGAGAAAGTACAGTGCAGGCAGACAATAAGGTGTAAGGGCTATGATGAGGTAGATTGTGAGGTCATGAGTTCACCTTTGATGTACAAGAGGTCCATTCAAGAGTCTTATAGCAGCATCTTTGAGCTTAGTGGTGTGTGTTTTCAAGCTTTTGTATCACGGAAGCAGAGAGAAGAGAGAATGTCCTGGGTGGGAGGGGTCTTTGATTATGCTGGCTGCTTTACCGAGGCAGCAAGAAGTATAGACAAGAGTGGAGGGGAGGCAGCTTCTTGTAGTCACGGGCAGAGCAGTCGCCGTACCAGGGTTGGACGGAGGATCAAAAACTTATAGAATCATAGGGTGGTTACAGCATGGAAGCAGACCTTTCAGCCCATCATGTCCAGGCCAGCCCTCTACCAGAGCAACTCTCTAGTTACACCCACCAACTCTTTCCCCACAGCCTTGCAAATGCTTCCTCACCATGTATTTATTCAGTTCCCTCTTGAAGGCCACAGAGGGATCTGCCCACATCATCCCCAGGTGATGCAGTCCAAATTCCAATCACATGTGGCATTAAAAAGTTTCTCCTCATATCATCCTTAATCCTCTTCCCCCTTGTGTTATATCTGTGTCCTCAGTCTTTCCAATGGAAACAACCTCCCCCTATCCACCCTGACCAGATCACTCGTCATTTTATGTACTTAAGATGCATTGGGCCTGGCTATGGTTTAGATTGGCCTTTCTTGGTTTGGCTTCAGCTTGAGTTTTAATTTCATACCCAAGCAGACCTAATTTCTCCAGAAGAAGACGGAACACTCAGACAGCATCCACAAGTCAGACAGCATCCACAGAAAGAGAAACAGAGTTAATGTTTCAGAGTGATGATTATCCTCCAGCCTCGTAAACCCTCTCTGCACCGTCTTCTGTCCAACCACATCCCCCCTGGAGTGCAGTGACCAAAACTGTACACAGAGTTCTAATTCCAGTGTAACCCCCTGCTCTTGGATTCCATTGATAAAGACAAAGTTCCCACCCACACCTTCCTCTCCTTCAGTGATATACTTTTCCCAAAGAAGTGCTAAGCTTTCTGCCCTTTGATGGTGTTGCCTTGAAGTAGAGCAATGAATTGGTAGCTGCTCTCTCGTTGGGGGAGGCACACACATCCAAGTGACTGTGGGTCCTTTGACACTGAAGGTTACCAAAGTCTTGCCTGACCTTTTCTATATCTGAAGGTGCAGTAGTCCAGGGCCAAAATTAACAAAACTGCAAACAATTTGCTGGAGAACAAGGGATTGTCCTTCTTCAAAGTCAAGCCTTGGAAACTTCTACCTTCACCTGAAGGAGTCAGAGACGTTGTCAGTTTGGCAAATCCCACAAGCGTTATCCCAGAACAACCCAGGAATCCTGAATCCTCAATTATTTTTGGGAATGTGGAAAACTTACAACCAGTCTTGTTGGCATAGGAACATCAGAACAGGTGGTGGTATTTCAACCTGGTTGGTCATTCAGAGAGGTCATAGAGCACAGAAACAGACCCTTCAGCCCAACTGGTCCATGCCGACCAAGATGGCCCATCCAAGCTAGTCCCATTTTCCAGCGTTTGGTCCATATCCCTCTAAACCTTTCCCATCCATGTACCTGTCCAAGTGCCTTTAAAATATTGTTAATGTACCTGCCTCAACCACTTCGTCTGGCAGCTCATTCCATATACTGACCACCCTCTGGGTGAAAAAGTTGCCCTTCAGGTTCCTACTAAAACACACCCTTCTCACCTTAAAACGATGCCATCTCATTCTCAATTCCCCAGCAGCAGGAGAAAGGTCAATCCATAGACTCATCTTGATTCTATATCCCTTAAAGCCTTTGGTTTACAAAAATCTCTCATTCTCACATTTAAAGTTAACTATTGATGAAGCACTATTTTCCATTTGAGGAAGACATTTCCAATTTCCTATCACTCTCTGGGTGTGGAAGTGTTGCTAATGTACTCCCACACAGCATGCCTCTAGAGTAGAAGCACTCTCTCTCTATCAGTTCCTTCTGACATTCTTAGCCTTCTGAATTCCAGGGAATACAACGCTGATTTCTGTCATCGTAATTTAACGGATTTTAGCCCATGTGATTGACAGTGTGACCATGTGAAAAAGATAAGACATCTTTATTAGTCACGTGTACATTGAAACACACAGAGAAATACGTCTTTTGCGTAGAGTGTTCTGAGGGCAGCCCGCAAGTGTTGCCATGCTTCCAGCGCCAACATAGCGTGCCCACAACTTCCTAACCCGTACGTCTTTGTAATGTGGGAGGAAACCAGAGCACCCGGAGGAAACCCACACAGACACGGGGAGAACGTACAAACTCCTTACAGACAGTGGCCGGAATTGAACCTGGGTTGCTGGTGCTGTAAAGTGTTACACTAACCGCTGCACTTAGGTAAGAGTTAGTCATAAAATAGTGAAGTAATAAAATAAATAATAAAAGTCCTGAAAGGTACCATAGAACTATAGAACCATACAGCACAAAACAGGCCCTTCGGCCCACCATGTTGTGCCCTCCATCAAACCACCCTCACACTATCTAACCCTTTCCTCCCGCATATCCCTCTATCTCACATTCCTCCATGTGCCCGTCCAACAAACTCTTGAACCTGTCCAATGTATCTGCCTCCACCACCACCCCAGGCAGTGCATTCCATGCACCAACCACTCTCTGGGTGAAAAACCTCCCCCTGACATCTCCCCTGAACCTCCCACCCACAACCTTAAAGCCATGCCCTCTCGTCTTGAGCATTGGTGCCCTGGGAAGGAGGTGCTGACTGTCTACTCTATCTATTCCTCTCAGTATTTTATATACCTCTATCATGTCTCCTCTCATCCTCCTCCTTTCCAGTGAATAAAGCCCTAGCACCTTAAGCCATTCCTCATATTCCATATGCTCTAATCCAGGCAGCATCCCAGTAAATCTCCTCTGCACCCTCTCCAACGCCTCCACATCCTTCCTATAATGCGGCAACCAGAACTGGACACAGTACTCTAAGTGTGGTCTAACTAGAGTTTTGTAAAGCTGCATCATCACTTCACGGCTCTTAAACTCAATCCCACGATTTATGAAAGCTAACATCCCATAGGCCTTCTTAACTGCTCTATCCACCTGTGAGGTAGATAGAAGAATGATCGTGACACACGTGACTGCTTGTCAAGTGACGGTGTAACATACACAAAAAGTGTTGGAGGAACTCAGCAGGTCAGGCAGCATCTTTGGAGGGAAATAAACAGTCAACAGTCGAACAGGAAATAAATAACCTCTGCACTACCGTGCCTGCCCCACACTACCGTGCCTGCATTCTATTCTCCTTCCAGGAAGTCCTCCATTTTGATAAAGCAGAATAGCTAATAAGGAGGGCAAATATGTACATCACCCATTGTCTCTAACATGTTAAAGTCTCTGGGTTGATGACAGATCCAGGAATTTCTCTGTATTTATAGCAGAAACTGCCCACGTAAAGATGTCACATAGTAATTGTACTTTTCCATCATCAGAAATGCCAAATATTTTGCTTCAAGTTGGAAAAGGGTTTAGAATTTATAATTATATATGTCGTGTAGAGATAAATTGTTATAATCTAGGTTGCACCATCTGAAAGAGACTTAGTGACAACTTCCAAAGGAAAATCGATTTTAAACCCACAGAGGAAATATTAGAGCAACACACAAAATGCTGGAGGAACTCAACGGGTCAGGCAGCATCTGTGGAGAGAAATGGACAGTCGATGTTTCGGATGTTTTGAGACCCTTCATCTAGACTGAAAGAAAGAGGAGAGATAGCTGGTATAAAACCTTCCCTCCCCACATTTCTCCACCTTTTTATACTGGCCTAATATGGTCCTAATGCGGGCAAATGGGCAGAGAGGTCGGCTTGAACATAGTCGGCTGAAAGAACCATTTCTGGGCTGTACAACTCTCTGATGTGACCCCTCGGGCAGATCAGCCATGATCATTCTGAACGGTAGGACAGGCTTGAGGGGCCGAGTGGCCTACTCCTGCTCCTGGTTCCCTGCGTTCTAGTGTGAGTGAAATTCAAACCTTACACTGGAGTAAGCTTGGGACAGTGGTGAAGTCGCAGAGGGACAGAATCCCTCCGAGTTCCTGCAGTGGATGTGTGGGAGAGTTTAGATAATCTGCTGGCAGAAACATCCAAAAGAAACCTTAGACCAGCTACATCTAAATCCTCATTCCTAAACTATTTCCTGACACACTCAGTTATTGTGTGATCAGATGGACTAAACCCACATCCAGGGCCAAGACTAACACAGAACATTAAACCTCCATCGATCTTAACCATCAGTGACAGTAGCTAAAGGCAATATTTTTCTTTGTGAATATAATAATTGGATGACTACATAAAGATAGAAATGTTTTTTTCCCTTGAGGAGCGTCTCTTGAAAGGGCTGTTGATATGCTTAGTTGAAAGTGAGAAATAGGGTTTCCAAAATACCTCCACTTAAAGTTGAGCTGGATCTAGCAATCTTCCAACAGGGAAACATTTCCAGACATAGGGAGATCTTGAGGTGTAAGTTCATAGCTCCCTGAAAGTGGCAACACAAGTAGATAGGGTGGTGAAGAAGATGTACGGCATGCTTGCCTTCATTGGTCAGGACATTGAGTATAAAAGTTGAGAAGTCACGATGCAACTGTATAAAACTTTGGTTCCTCCAATTGAATATTGACCTCAGTGCCTAACACAAACTCCTAATTGCCTGAGGGCACATACCACCAGGCTCAAGGACAGCTTCTATCCCACAACAAGACTATTGAATGATTTCCTTATACAATGAGATGGACTTTTTTGACCTTGCACCTTATTGTCTACCTGCAATGCACTTCCTTGTAGCTGTGACACTTTGTATTCTGTTATTGCTTTTACCCTGTACTTTATACTTTATTCTGCATTCTGTTATTGTTTTACCTTGTACAACCTCAGTGCACTGTGTAATGAATTGATCTGTACGATTGGTATGCAAGACAAGTTTTTCACTGTACCTCGGTACAAGTGACAATAATAAACCAATACCAATACCAGTAATTAGAGCCTCTGTTGCCCTCCCTGGGAAATCTGAACCAGACTGTTCACAAACTTGTGTCATATTTGATCAAAGGTGAGCTCTGGATCACATATCTGGGTCTTCATTAAGACCACGGAGACATGCTTGAATCTGCTGAAACTCTCATCGGTGTCTAGTTAACACCAGATTAACAATTCCCAGTGCATATCTGACCACCCTCCCTATTCTTCAACATGAAGACATCCAAAACACTGCTGGTGTCCTAACTAACACTGATTCTCATTCGCCCCCAACACCCCTGTGCTCACTGACCGACACTGGCTCTCAGTTAAACAACAACTCATTTTAACATCCTCTCCTTCATCTTTTGAATGCATTCTTCAACTCAGCCCTCCCTCCCTCCCTCCTCCACCCCCACAACCCTCCAAGATCTCATCATTTTTCCAAACCTGGCTTTAGTTCACTCCGCAGATTTGACGGGCAAGGGTGGGGTTTTGCATGTTGGGAGGTCGAAAGTAAGGTGAACATTCACAATGGATGGCAGGACCCTTAGCAGCACTGATGTACAGAAGGATCTTGGGGTCCAAGTCCAACACTCCCTGGAAGTGGCCACACAAGTGGATAGGGCGGCAAAGAAGGTGTACGGCATGCTTGCCTTTATCAGTCGGGCATTGAGTATAAGAGTCATGAAGTCATATTGCAGCTGTATAACACATTAGTTAGGCTGCATTTAGAGCATTGTGTGCAGTTCTGTTTGGCTCATTACAGAAAAGATGTGGAGGCTTTGGAGAGGGTGCAGAGGAGGTTCACCTGGATTAGAAAGTATAAGCTATAAGCAGAGGTCGGACAAACTTGAATTGTTTTCTCTGGAGTATCGGACCTTTTAGAACATTGAACATAGAACAGTATAGCACAGGAACAGGCCTTTCAACCCACAATGTTGTGCTGAACTCATTAAGCTAATGACCTTTAATCCCTTCTGCCTGCACATGACCCACATCCCTCCATTCCCTGCACATCCATGTGCCCATCTAAGAGCCTCTGAAACACCTCTGTTGTATCTGCCTCCACCACCACCCCTGGCAGCACATTCCAGGCACCCACCACTATCTAAAAAACCTGCTCCGCACATCTCCTTTGAATTTTCCCCCTCTCATCTTAAATGCATGCGCTTTAGTATTAGACTTTTCAACCCTGGGGAAAAGATTCTGACTGTCTACCCTATCTATGCCTCTCATAATTTTATAAACTTCTATCAGCTCTCCCCTCAGCATCTGCTGCTCCAGAGAAAACAACCCAAATTTGTCCAACCTCTCCTTATGGCGCATGCCTTCTAATCCAGGCAACATCCTGCTAAACCTTTTCTGCACCCTCTCCAAAGCCTCCACATCCTTCCTATAATGGGGCAACCAGAACTGAATGCAATACTCCGGATGTGGTCTAACCAGAGTTTTATTAAGCCGCGACATAACTTCCTGACTATACATTACAGCTTTTGCATCTTTACAGCATGGGAGGACAGAGTTGAATGATTGATTAACTGACCTGAGGAAATTATTTCTTCAACGGTGAGTTGTTGGTATTGTCACCTGTCCCAACAACTTTGTCTGGTGTCCGATGACAGGAAGGTTGGACAGAGCCAATTCACCGGGAACCTTCAGAAGTGTGATTGCCCAAAGGAAAACATTCCTGAACTATAGAGAGAGAACAAAGGAGTGAGATATACAAAGGGAAAAAAGCTGGAGATTCTCAACAGGTTTGGCAGCAGTCATGGAGAGTGAACATTTCATTGTTAGTGACCTTTCAGTTGAATGCTCTCTCTCCACAGATGCTGCCTGACCTGCTGAGTATCTCCAACATAGAACATAGAACACTACAGCACAGTACAGGCCCTTTGGCCCACAATGTTGTGCTGGCATCTTATCTTGCTCTAAGATCTATCTAACCCTTCTCTCCCACATAGCCTTCCATTTCTCTATCATTCATGTGGCTATCTAAGACTCTCTTAAATGTCCCTAATGTATCTGCCCCCACAACCTCTGCCGGCAGTGCGTTCCATGCACCCACCACTCTCTGTGTAAAAAACTTACCTCTGACATCCCCCTTATACTTTCCTCCAATCACCTTAAAATTATGCCCCCTCGTGTTAGTCACTGTCACCCTGGGAAAAAGTCTCTGACTGTCCACTCGATCTATGCCTCTTATCATCTTGTACAACATGAACAACACATTCAGTTTTTATTTCAGATTTGCAGAGTCTGCAGTTTCTGGCTTGGACTAGGGTTAACTGGTTGGATCTACCAGAGAGGGTCGATCTCCTTACCCCTTACTGTATATTCTGGGGATATGAGACACAGGTAGGGACCACGTACTGTGAATGAACACAAGGTTGGCAGTCCAAGTGCTCTGCTGAGTGAATTCTGCAGTGTCTGAGATTCATTGTTTGCGTGAGACAATCATTCTATACAATATGTTGTCTCAAGGTGCCTGGAAGGCTGTTGTAACCAGATTCAATAGAAATATAGAAACGTTGAAAACCTGCAGCACAATTCAGGCCCTTCGGCCCACAAAGCTGTGCCGAACATGTCCCTACCGTAGAAATTACTAGGCTTACCCATAGTCCTCTATTTTTCTCAGCTCCACGTACCTATCCAACAGTCTCTTAAAAGACCCTATCGTATCCGCCTCCACCACCGTTGCCGGCAGCCCATTCCACGCACTCACCACTCTCTGAGTAAAAAACTTACCCCTGACATCTCCTCTGTACCTACTCCCCAGCACCTTAAACCTGTGTCCTCTTGTGGCCACCATTTCAGCCCTGGGGAAAAGCCTCTATCTACCCAATCAATGCCTCTCATCATCTTATATACATCTATCAGGTCCCCCCTCATCCTCCGTCGTTCCAAGAAGAAAAGGCTGAGTTCCCTCAACCTGCTTTCATAAGCCATGCTCCCCAATCCGGGCAACATCCTTGTAAATCTCCTCTGCACCCTTTCTATGGCTTCCACATCCTTCCTGTAGTGAGGTGACCAGAACTGAGCACAGTACTCCAAGTGGGGTCTGACCAGGGTCCTATATAGTTGCAACAATACCTCTCGGCTGATAACTTCAAGATGGGAATTGGATAGATAGTGTGCAGGGCTAGGAAGAAAGTGCAGGGGAATTGGGTCAAAGGGAGAGTTCAAAGAGGCAGCACAGGCACGATGGGTTGAATGGCCTCCTCCTGTTCTCTACTGGCCCACAACAAGCACAAGCACGAACTGTGCCACCCGAGTCTCCAGTTTCCTGAAGGGCGAGGTGAACCACACAAACGAGAATGAGTGGCTTTTCCTGTTCCTGTACCCTGGAGGTATCGAGCAGAGCACCTTTCACAACCTCAAAACTGCTTCACAGCCAATGAAAGTGCAGCTGATATTGTGCAAGGCAAGCTTCAACGGCAATGATTATGGTTGAGGGTTTAAATATTGGTCAGACCTTCGTATCTTTGCCAGTAGTGACATGGAAGCTGCTTTATCATCTCAAGGGACTTGGGTGCCAGGCTTAATAAGACCATAAGGCATAGGAGCAGAATTAGGCCACTCGGCCCACTGAGTCTGCTCCACCATTCGATCATGGCCAATTTATTTTTCCCTCTCAACCCCATTCTCCTGCCTTCTCCCCGTAACCTTTGACACCCAAACTAATCAAAAACCTATGAACCTCCATTTTAAATATACCCAATGACTTAGACTCCACAGGATTCATTCCACAGAAATATGAGGCCGTGCCCTCTGGTCCGAGACTCTTCCACTACTGGAAACATCTTCTCCACGTCCACTTTATCCACTAAAAGGCATAGGTTTAAGGTGAGAGGGGAAAGATTTAAAAGGGACCTGAAGGGCAACTTCTTCACACAGACGTTGCATATATGGAACGGGCTACCAGAGAAGGTGGTTGAGGTAAGTACATACAATAACAATATAAAAAGACATTTGACAGGTGCATAGATAGGAAAGGTTTAAAGGGATATGGGCCAAACATTTGCAAATGGGACTAGCTCAGATGGGTATCTTGGACAGCATGGACGAGTTGGGCCAAAGGGCCTGTTTCCGTGCTGCATGACTCCATGAACCTATGATACAATATATCACATTATCACTTCTTTTAATATGATGACAGTACAGGTAACCCTTGACTTATAAACAGTCTATTGATGAATTTTCACTAGAACACCGTTAACCCTTCAGTACATGGTTTCTGAATCTATTTTTTGGTATAATGAAAAGTGAACTGCTCTCCATTCACAAGGATGCACTGTACCCAAATACCCATCACAAATTCTGTCCAAGCATTTATGATTTACAAAATTTTACTTAAGAAATACAAGCCTTTCATAAGTCAAGGAATCCTGCACTCAAGTGTATCCCAACCAGCATCCCACAGAAGTTTAACAAATAGTTAAATTATAGTTATAGCCTTAGGGGAAGAAGATGCTAATGAAAGAAATCTGCAGTCATTATTTAAGGTGCGGGAGCTAGGGGCGTCCTGAGGCAGATTATTTATTTGCCTTCACCTGCGCGTCTCTGGATTTTATGTGGGTGAGATCAGGACTGACTGTGTTCAGTTCTTCCCATGTACGTACCCGTGGTCTTGTCAAAACTGATTTGAATTGACTAACCTGCCTGAAGAAATTGCCTAATGTATGACGCTCAGCTTGGTTGTCGAACCAGACTGGAAACTGCCGCTTTTAGCTTCAAACTAATTGACTACAGAAGGAAATGCATAGAATTCCTACAGGAATGATAGGGTAGATGCAGGGAAGATGTTTCCCTGGCTGGGGTGCCTAGAACCAGGGATCACAATCAGGGATAGCCATTCAGGACAGAAATGAGATGAAATTTCTTTACCCAGTGTACTGTAAACCTATGGTATTCTCTGCCCAAGTGAGCTAAGGAGGATCAATCGCTGACAATATTTAAGATTGTAGTCAATAGATAGTTAGTGATAGAAGTTTGACAAGCTTGGATTGTTTTCTCTGGAGCATCGGAGGCTGAGGGGAGACCTGAGAGAAGTTTATAAAATTATGAGAGGCATAGATAGAGTAGACAGTCAAAATCTTTTCCCCAGGGTAGAAATGTCAAGTACTAGAGGGCATAGCTTTAAGGCGAGAGGGGGAAAGTTTAAAGATGTGCGGGGTGCCTGGAATGGGCTGCCAGGGGTGTTGGTGGAAGCAGATACGATAGTGGCGTTTAAGAGGCTTTTAGACAGGCAACATGAGTATGCAGGGAATAGAGGGATAGGATCATGTGCAGGCAGAAGGGATTAGTTTAATTTGGCATCATGGTCGGCACAGACATCGTGGGCTGAAGGACCTGTTCCTGTGCTGTACTGTTCTATGTTCCATGTTCTAATGCAACAAGCACAAATGCTGGAGGAACTCAGCAGGTCATTGTGTCTATGTTCTAACAGATGCTAAGGTACTGAGGGACTCACTGGAGATGGAGTTAATGCAGGGAAGTAACAATGAAGTAAAAGACCAGTCACAATCTTATTAAATGGTGGAACAGACACGAAGGGCTGAATGGCCTACTCCTACTTCTAATGTACTTATGACATCAGAGGGTCATTGGGGCACCATTCATTAATCGTTTAATCACTGATCAGTCTAAATCCAGCAGAAACTGGATGAATGATAGATTTAATGAAACATCAGTTATTAATTAATTATTTGTCATCAATCTCACTCTATTTGTCTCTTGGTGAGTTTATGAAAAGAACTCATGCATCCGTCTTGTTAGAGAAGATGCCAAATGGTCGCACAGTGGCAGAGCTAGTGGAGCCAGTGCCTCTCAGCTCCAGCGACCCGGGTTCAATCCTGACCTTGGGTGCTGCTCACCTGGAGTTTGCAGGTTCTCCCTGTGATCGTGTGAGGTTCCTCTAGGTCCTCCGGTTTCCTCCCACACCCCAACAACGTGTGGGTCGATAGTATAATTGGCTGCTGCAAGTTGCCACTACTGTAGGTGGGTGCTGGACGGAGAATAAAATACGATTAATGCAGGATTAGTGTAAATGGGTGCTTGACGATCGACGCAAATTCAATGGGTTGAAGCGCCTAATTATGTGCTCCCTGACCCTATGACTTATGATACTCCGTGACAAAATAATCTTGAAATTTATTTCTAACCACACCTCATCCTGTCAATCACTTTATAAAGAATATTCTATAATCTGCATTGAGAAAAACAGCATGAGTTAATTTTTGTGTAATGACTCTGTAAAGTCACTGAGTCAAGTTCTGATGATTCACGGTGCTCATTTTTCTTTTTAACCCCATGCTGGAAGTGTACATGGAAGGTGTCCTCTGTGGGTGAGATGAGGACTTCTTGATTACCTTACTGCACATCTCACATCAATAGAGGATGCTTACATGGGTTATCAGAACGGAACAGGACAAAGGAAAGCTGGGAGACAAATATCTCGTTCTGACATGTTTTATTGGCACAAACTGCAGATTCTGTAAATGAAGACGGGACATACTGGAACCACTCAGCGGGTCAGGCAGTATCTGAGGAATGAGAAACAGAGTCAAAGTCCAAGTCAAAAGCCAAAGTCAAGTTTATTGTCATCTGCACAAGTCCATGTGTGCACAGGTGCAATGAAAAACTTGCAGCAGCATCACAGACACACAGCATCAGATAAGCAGCATTCACAAGATAAATACTAATTAAACATATATTAAACACAGTTTTTACAAGTGTTGCTACACTGTAGTGATAAGGGTTGTGTGGTTGGTTCAAGAACCGAATGGTTGAAGGGAAGTAGCTGTTCCTGAACCTGGTGGTGTGGGACTTCAGGCTTCTGTACCTCCTGCCCGGTGGGAGCTGCGAGAAGATGGCACAGCCCGGATGGTGGGGATCTGTGATGATGGATGTTGCCTTCTTGAGGCAGCGCCTCCTGTAGATACTCCCGATGGTGGGGAGGGATGTATTGCACTGTTTTCTCCCCTCTGCAGCTTCCTGTGCATTTGAATTGTTGTACCAGACCAGGATGCAACCAGTCAGGATACTTTCAACAGTACATCTGCAGAGTGCTCGGTGACATGCCGAACCTCCTTAAACTTCTAAGTCAATGTTTCAGGTCAATGTTTAAAAATAAAATCTACAGCAGAGGTGATGCAAATTTTCCACTATCGGAGGGTTGTCAGACTTTGGATCGCTCTCTCTCACAGAGGGCAGTGGAAGTAGAGTCTTTGATGTCACAAGAGATGACAAATGTTGGAATCTGGAGCAAAAAACAAACTGCTGAAGGAATTCAGTGGGTCGGGTAGCATCAGTGGAGGGAAATGGTAAAATGGTTTATTATTGTCACATGTACCAAGATACAGTGAAAAGCTTTGTGTGTGCCATCCAGACAGATCATTCCATACATAAGGACATTGAGGTAGTAAAAAGAAAACAGAATGCAGAATATAGTGTTAAAGTTACAATGAAAGTGCGGTGCAGGCAGACAATAAGGTGCAAGGGCCGTGACAAGGTAGATTGAGATTTCAAGAGTTTACCTGTATCATATAATAGACAGTCAATGTTTCAGGTCGAGATCTATCATCTGGACTCCAGATGAACTGGAAAACGGCACGGGTGATTTCCAAGCTGAAGGAGCAAGGAACAGGCCACACCTGCGCCAAGTACAGCAACCCTGAGAGCACCTCACAACCATGATGACCAAAGTTCTTCCCAGTTATCGATAGGGAGCGCTGTTCCCACAGTCCCAGTTTCTGCTTCACCTTCCCAATCCGCTCCCGCCAACTTTTGTTGCACGCCCCGGCCCCTCCGAACCAGATCCCCAGCACCTTCAGATAATCAGGCCTGTCAGTGAAGGGGACGTTGGATCGGTCGGGCCACTTGCCGAAGAACATGGCCTTGCTTTTCGCGCGGATTGACTCTGGCCCCCTGATGCCAACTCAAACTGGTCGCAGATGCTGGTCAGAGTCTGCAAACTGACCTCGGGGTCCGAGCAGAAGACGGCGACATCATCCATGTACAGGGAGGTTTTCACCTGGGTGACCTCACTGCCTGGCAACGTCATCCCCTCTGATGCTCTCGGTCCTTCCTGATGGATTCGGCAAAGGGTTCTATACAGCACACGAACAAGACAGGGGAGAGAGGGCAGCCCTGCCTGACTCCAGACTCGATGGGGGAAAGCTGTCTGTTTCCCACCCATTGATTTGGACTGCACTACGGATGTCTACGTAGAGCAGTTGGATCCAATTTCTGATTCCCTCCCCAAAGCGCATTTTGGACAGCATGTCCAACATGTACGTGTGTGATATCCTTTCGAAAGGCCTTCTCCTGGTCCAAGCTGACCAGGCAGGTGTCCACCCCTCTGTCCTGCACGTAGGCGATCCCCGACGGGTCACCATGCACAAGTCCCTGGACAATGGGGGTAAAGGTGTCCCAGTGTCGCCCTCATCCTGATGACCCCTTCGTCTGTGGCTGCATCAGGCTCTGCATGGAAAACCAAGTACGTGGGCACCAAGTGTCACTACGTACCGAGGTTCTACCTGTCCCGGCTGTTGTGAAGGATGGGCCCGGCCCCGTGCCACACGGCGTCCCGGTCAGCTGGATGTTGCTGCTTACCTATCCTTCGTGGAAAAGTTTTTCCGGACCAATCCCTTGGACTAGAAGGCCATCAGGAAGTGGTCAGCATGGAACATCCTGCAGACACTGCAGGAGAAGGACTCGATGGACACTGTGGGGTGGTTCCCTGAGCAGACTGTCCAGAACATCTGGCAGAATGCCTCATCGCCAGAACTCACCAACAAGCACCAAGACCTCGCTTGGCTGGCGGTGAGAGGGGACCTCCCAGTCAGATCCATCCTGCATGGTTGGGGCATCACCCCCAGCGCGCGCTGCCCCCGGGAGGACTGCGCTGGGGACGAGACGGTCGCCCACCTCTTTGCGGGCTGTGGGTTTGCGAGGAGGGTGTGGCGAAAGATGCAGGGGTCCTTGTCACGTTTCATCCCCAGCAGCTGCGTAACAGAGGATTCTCTGATCTACGGGCTGTTCCTGGGGATGCACACAGAGACGGACATCAACTGCTGCTGGAAGATCATCAACTCGGTGAAAGACGCCCTTTGGTCTGCCCGAAAATTGTCGGTCTCCCAGCACTGCGAGATGTCCGTAGGGGAATGCTGCTGACTGGCACATTCCAGGCTGCAGGAGTACGTGCTGAGGGACACACTGAAGCTGGGTGCAGCCAACGCAAGGGCTCGGTGAGGAAAGACGACAGTTTAGGGTTCTTCTGCCACAGAAGAGGGAGGGGAGGGGTCTGGGGAGGAAGCCCCTCAAATGTTGTAAATATGGGATTGGGGTATCACCCCAGGGAGCCACACGTGTGGCATCGGTGCTGTGTTTTTTATATATAAAAAGGTAACACTAAGAATTGAACTGTACACGAATGTAAAGGTTTGAACTGTTTTATTATTGTATATAGTTTCTTTTATTATGAGTAGTTTATTTTGTCACCTGGACTGAAAGATAGCCTGTAATAAGAGGTGGGACAAGGGGTAGGGCAAGAGCTGGCAGGCGATAGGGGGATCCAGGGGAGGACGGGTGATAGACAGATGAGGGAAGGGAGAGTGGGAATAGCACCAGAGGTTGGAAGGTGATGGGTGGAGGTGACAAAAGGCTGAAGATAATGGAATCTGATAGGACAGGAAGGTGGAGCATGGAACCAGGCAAGGGAGGTGGGGAGGGCAGCTGGGAACAGTGGGGGAGGGGACCCAGTGGGAGGGGTGTGTGGGTGGTGGGCAGACGGACTGGGTGGGGGACGGGAAAGAAGGAGACTGATGAATATTCTTAAGGTCGAGGTAGATGGATACTGATAATAAAGGGGGTGAAGGTTTACTTCAGGTAGGTGGGAGTGCAGCCTTGAGGTTAGCCATGATCTTATAAAATGATAGACCAGTCTTGAGGGGTCAGGGGGAAAGTACACAGGTTGGAGAAGAAGGCGTTTGGCACGTTGGCCTTCACCAGTCAGGGCACTGAGTGTAAGAGTTGGGACGTTATGTTGCAGTCGTACAAGATGTTCATGAGGCCGCATTTGGAGTATTATCTACAGTTTTGGTCACACTATTATGGGAAAGGCATCATTAAACTCGAAAGAGTGCAGAGAAGATTTATGAGGATACTGCCAGGACTCGAGGGCCTGAGTTATAGGGAGAGGTTGGGCAGGCTAGGTCTTTATTCCTTGGAACGCAGGAGACTGAGGGGTGACCTTATAAAATCATAAGGGGGCATAGATAGGGAAAGGGAACCTAAAACTAGAGGGCGCAGGTTTGAGGTGAGAGGGGAAAGATTTAAAAGGAACCTGAGATGCGACATCTTCATACGGAGGGTGGTGCGTATATGGAAGGAGCTGCCAGGGGAAGTGGTTGAGGCAGGTACAATAACAGCATTCAAAAGACGTTTGGATAAGTACATGGATAGAAGGGGTTTGGGGGGATATGGGCCAAATGGGATGTCCTAGGTGGACACCATAGTTGGCATGGACTAGGTGGGCTGAAGGGACTGTTTCCATGCTGTATTACTCCATGGCTCTATGACTCTATGGTCTACACCTCTCCTATGATCCTTGCTCATACGACCCTTGGCTAGAGTTGGTAAGATCTGGACAGTGGGAATGTTTGGAGCTGCAGAGAAGGCGGTGGGGCTCGAGAATAAATGGATCGTCTGTGATAGGCTGGAGGCCAAGAGAAAATGGATGGCACAAGTTGGTATCGATTGAGAAAGGACGTGAAGTCTTGCTATTTTCCAAAGAAGGTGTAAAATAGAGGGACAGGATAGAGGAGAGAGAAGCAAAATAAGTTCCCGTACTTCAGATCTCACCCCTCTCTCCTCTCCTCCCACCCAGAGCTAGGATAGGCTTCCATTTGTCCTCCCTGTTTGGTCCCAGAGGTGCCCCTGAGCCTCCAGTTGTCTGGCACTATAAATCACATCCCACTTTAACTCTGACCTCTCTGTCTATGGCCTTCAGCACTGTTGCAACAAAGCCGAACATCAGTGTTAGGGACAACATCTCATTTTCCATCTAGACATGTTATAGCCTTTGGGAATCGACATTCAATTCAGCAATTTCAGATAACCAGCCTTTCCTGTTTGTGCCAGAACCGATAGGAGTACTGGGTATGTTGGAGGAACCTGTGGTGAGGGAGCCAGGGTTGGTGTTTGTGGTCAATGACCTTTCATGGTGTGTGGGGGTGTATTGACCTGAGACCCCAGCTCTATTTCTCTCTCTCTCTCTCTGTGAGTATTGTCTGGTTTGCTGAACATTTCCAGCAGTTTCTACTTTTGTTTCAGATTTTCATCCTCTGTGGGTTTTTGTTTGCTTTTCAGCCCCTAGTCATGTCTGTGTAACACAAGTCTTCCTGCTCCACAGATGCTGCCTGACTTGCTGGGCTTTCTGCCTCCCCTCCATTGACTCTGTCTACACTTCCCGCTGCTTCAGGAAATCAGCCAACATAATCAAGGGTCCCTCCCACCCCGGACATTCTCTCTTCTCTCTTCTCCCATAGGGTAGAAGATACAAAAGCCTGAAAACACGTACCACCAGGCTCAAGGACAGCTTCTATCCCACTGTTATCGGACCCTTGAACAGATGTCTCAAATGCTAAAAGGTGAACACCTGAACTCTCGGTCTCCCAGTCTGCTTGGTTGTGGCCCTTGCATTTTATTATCTGCCTGCACTGCACTTTCTCTGTAACTGTAACACTATATCCTGCATCCTGTTTATCATTTTACTACGTCGATGCACTTATGCATGGTATGACATATCTGGATGGCATGCAAAACAAAATCTTTTCACTGTATCTTATTACATGTGACAATAATAAACCAATAATAATAAGACATAAGACCATAAGATATAGGAGCAGAATTAGGCCATTCGGCCCATCGAGTCTGCTCCGCCATCCAATCATGGCTGATTTGTTTTCAACCCCATTTTCCCGCCTTCTTCCCGTAACCCTTAACCCTCTTACCAATCCAGAACCTATCGATCTCTGCCTTAAATACGGCCCAATGACTTGGCCTCCACAGCCCTCTGTGGCAATGAATTCCACAGATTCACCACCCTCTGGCTGAAGAAATTCCTCCTCACCTCAGTTTCCCAGCAGCTGCTGTGTTCTGCATGTCACAGTTCAGATCTCCCCTTCGCCTTTCCTCTGCTCTCTTTCTCCCTCTATTTACACCTCTGTTAAGTAGATTAGCTGCTATTAGCAAGACTCTGCCACGCTCTCTCCATTGATACAGATCTGTATCATTCACAGTCTCCACACTATCACAAACATTTCCTTTGTCTCCGTCACCCCTCCCTCTTCCCTACAATTTAAGACATGCCTGCTTTCTACATTTCCCAGTTCCAAGGAAGGGTCATCAGCTTGAACAGCTTCTAGTGCATTCACACCCTTGCTTCAATCAGGAGACCAGTACGATACACAGCACTCCAGGTGTGGTCTCAAATGCACTACATACCTGCCAACATTTTCTCCTCATAATAAACTATAATAGAACATAGAGCATTACATCACTGGACAGGCCATTCGGCCCACGATGTTGTGGCGATCTTGATGCCAATTTATACAAGATGCCCTCCTCCTGTGGATCATCCATATCCCTCCATTACCTTAATATTCCTGTGTCTATCTAAAAGCCTCTTAAACTCCACCAAACTGCCTGCTTCCACTACTACCCCGGTAACCCATTCCAGGCACCTACAACCCTCTGCGTAAAAACTTGCCCTTCACGTCGCCTTTGAACTAATCCACCCCAACCTTAAAAGCACGTCCTCTGGTGTTTGACATTTCTACCCTGGGGAACAGATTCTGACTGTTCCCCTCAGAAATATAATAGTTTGTGAACTTTCCTGACTGCTTAATGTACCTACACACTCGTCTTTTGTGAATCATGCACTAGGACACCCAAATCCCTCCACATCTCCAAGCTCCATAGTCTTTCTCCATTTTAGATAATATATTTCTCATTAATATTTTTATGCCAAAATTATTATTTTCCATTTGCCAGATCTTTGTCCACTCTCATAACCTATCCACATCCCTTTGGAGCATCTTATAGACTCTTCATTACTTACTTTCTGACCTATGTTTTTGTCAGAAACAGAATCAGAATCCAATTTATTATCACTGACTTATATGACGTGAGATTTGTTGTTTTGTGGCAGCAGTACAGTGCAAAGGCATAAAAATTACTATAAATTACAATAAAATTTGCAAATTTACGATCCGTACCGTCAGTGCCTTTATCTAATTCATTGATATAAATTATAAAAGGATGTGTCTCCAGCACCAGTCACTGTAACAGACCACATGTTGTATCATGTCAACCAGAGAAGGAAAATTGATGTCTACTCTCTGCTCCCTGTTGGTCCATCAATCTTCCAGCCACACCAATGTTACCATCTAGACATCAACTATCATTTTACACAATAATCTTTGATGTGATTCTTTATCAAAGATCCTCTGGAAATCTGAGTAAATTGGTAAATTGGTTTATTATTGTCACATGTACCGCGAGGTAGAGTGAAAACTTTTGTTTTGCATGCCATCCATACAGATCATTTCATCACATCAGTGCACTGAGGTCGTACAAGGGAAAACAATAACAGAATGCAGAATGAAGTGTTACAGTTACAGAGAAAGTGCAGTGTAGGCATACAATAATGTGCAAGGCCATGACGAGGTAGATTGTGAGGTCAAGAGTCCATCTTATTGTACTAGGGGACTGTTCAATAGTCTTATAACAGTGGGATAGAAGCTGTCCTTGAGCCTGGTGGTACGTGCTTTCAGGCTTTTGTATCTTCTGCCTGATGGGAGAAGAGAGAATGTCCAGGGTGGGAGGAGTCTTTGATTATGTTGGTTGCTCTACCGAGGCAGCGAGAAGAGTGGACAGAGTCCATGAAGAGGAGGCTGGTTTCCGGTATGCGTTCAGCTGTGTCCACCACTCTCTTGCGATCTCGGGCAGAGCAGTTTGCTGTATCAAGCTGTGATGTATCCAGGTAGGTATAAGTATAATACATCCAGTGGTTCCCCTTTATCCACAGCACATGCTGCTTCTTCAAAGCATGTTTAAGAGGCATTTAGACAGATAAGGCACAGAAGGATATAGCCCTAATGCAGGCAAATGGGACTAGTGTAGATGGACAGAAAGGTCAGCATGGACATGATGGGCTGAAGGGCCCCTTTCTGTGTGGTACAGTTCTATGACTCTATGAACTCCATCGGATCTCAACCTTCCTTCGTCTTACTCCCTGTATCTCCCCAAGTCACAGCAAGTTAATGTGCTGCTACGTAATATCATTTCGAAAATTATCTTAAAGTGATTGACCCAGTGAAGCTCAGGGCCTTAGTATCTTCTCACGGCTTTCAGCCAGTTGCAGGTTACATCCAAAGCAACTGACGTCGTTCACTTCATCATATTGATGGGGAGTCACCATGGACCAGATACTTAATTGGACCAGCCACTGTGGTCACAAGAGTGAAGCAGGTGTGGGATGTCCTGTGGTGAATGACTCACTTCTTCCTTGACTAACACTACATAAGGAACAAATATAAACAAAAAGTGCTGGTAACACTCAGCAGGTCGGGCAGCATCTGTGAAAAGAGCAAGAGAGTTAACATTTCAGGTCAGATCCTGGACTTGAAATGTTAGCTCTGTTCGTCTCCCTGCAGATGTTGCCTGACATGCTGAATGTTTCTAGCATTTTTTTGTTTTGGCTTCAGATTTTCGACGTCTGCAGTTTTTTGATTTTCACGTCAAGGCACAAGTCAGGAGAGTGATGGAGCACTCTCCCCTGCTTGGAAGAGTCTAGCTCTCGACACCATGCAGGACAAAGCAACTTGATCTGTACCCCATTCACTTCCAACACCACTGCTGCCTTGTGGCTGCGGTGTGCACCATCTATAAAACACAGCAATTACCTGCGCAAGCACTTCCAGGAGCACCTTCCAAACCCGTGATCTCACCACCTATAAGGACAAGGGCAGCAGGTGCAGGGGAGTGCCACCATCTGCAGACTCCCCTCCAAGTTACACACAGGAAGAGTCAAAGAGCATGAGAACAGGAACAGGCCCTTCAGCCCAAATGGTCCATGCTGACCAGGGTGCCCATCTTAGCTAGTTCCATTTGCTCGCCATTTGGCCCAGATCCTTCTAAACCTTTCTTACCCATGTACCTGTCCTTTTAAATGTTGTTATTGTACCTATACCATCCACTCTGGCGGCACGGTAGCGTAGCGGTTAGCGCGACACTATTACAGCGCCAGCGATCGGGGTTCGATTCCCCTCGCTGTCTGTCAGGAGTTTGTACGTTCTCCCCGTGTCTGCGTGGGTTTCCTCCGGGTGCTCCGGTTTCCTCCCACATTCCAAAGATGTACGGGTAGGTTAATTTGGGTTTAAAATAGGCGGTGCGGACTTGTTGGGCCGGAAGGGCCTGTTACCACACTGTAAATAAAATTAGAAAAAACTTGGAAATATATCACTGGCCTTTCATCATCACTGGGTCTAGATCCTGGAACTCTCCCCCCCCCCCCCCCCCCCCAACAACACAGTGGGAGCATCTTCACCAGGAGCAGTTGAAGAAAGGTTTGGGATTTGCCCTCCACCATTGTAGGTTTGCCCAAAGCACTTTACATTCATTCCAGAAGCGCAGTCACTATTGTAATGGCTGCTCACAATTGCTTCAGGAAGGCAGTGAGCAATGGGCAATAAATCTTAGCCAAGCTGTCAACGCCCTCCCAACCTTAAATGATCTGAAATAAAAAGAGTCTCCATCAATGACGATCTCTGCACAAAAAGGCTTCTGGCTACTTGCCGGACTGGGAAACAACGTCGGGAACTCAACAGGAAGTTCCAGAGTGCCCGCACAATAGCGTCTCTCAAACTTCACTCTTCCTTTAGGGTAGCTCTAAAGAGCAACAAAGGCTGCTTGGGTCATCTAGCAGTCACTGGTGGTTGTGTACCATGTATCAAGGCATATCACGTATCAACCTTGTAATAAAAGCAGAGAAGCTGCATGTGTGTGCACCCTTTAACGACCTCAGGATGTCCCAAGGCACTTCTGGCCCTCTCTACACTTTTGAACTGCAGTTACTGTTGCAGTATATGGAACAAACACCATAAGACCATAAGATATAGGTACAGAATTAGGCCATTCAGCCCATCGAGTCTGTTCCACCATTCAATCATGGCTGATTCTTTTTTTCTCTCAACCCCATTCTCCTGCCTTCTCCCCGTAACCCTGAATGTCTTTACCAACCACGAACCTCTCAATCTCTGCAATCAGAGCAACAAACTATCTGCTGGAGGAACTCAGCGGGTCAAGCAGCATCTGTAGGGGGGAGGAAGGAACTGTCAACGTTTGGGGTCGTGAGCCTCCATCAGTTCTGGCCTTTCCTCCCACAGATGCTGCTCGACCCGCCGAGTTCTTCCAGCAGATTGCTTGTTGCTCCAGATTCCAGTATCTGCAGTGCCTTGTGTCTGCAGTCAGAGCAGCCAGTTCGGTGGGACCAAGCTCGCTTGAAAGCAAAGCCAAAGTTGATGTGCTGCAGGTGTGCGTCACTGTTGGCGGTGCTGTCTTGTGGATGCTTTGTTGAATGGAGGCTCCACGTCAAGAAGAAATAATACCCCATGTTGTTATTTTGAAGAACAGGAGAGTTCTGGAGCAGAAAACAAACTGCTGGAGGAACTCAGCGGGTCAGGCAGCATCTGTGGAGGGAAATGGACAGTTGACATTTCGGGTCGAGAACCTTCATCTGGACTGGAAAGGAAGAGGGCAGAAGCCAGAATAAGAAGGTGGGGGTGGGGGGGAGGTGGGGGGAGGAGCACACGCAGGCAGGTGACAGGTGAGATCAGGTGAGGGGTGAGTCCAGGCGAGAGGGGGAAGGTAGGTGGGTGGGGGAGGGGGAGAAGATGTAATAAGCTGAGAGGTAATAGGTAGAAGAGGCAAAGGGCTGAAGAAGAAGGAATCTGGTAGGAGAGGACAGTGGACCATGGACAGATGGGAACAGTGGGGGGGGGGGTTGGGGGGAGCCAGTGGGAGGGGTGTGTGGGTGACGGGAAGATGGAGTGGGTGGGAGGAGGGGAAAGAAACAGGGTGATGGGGGGCTGGTGGGGTGGGGGAAGCTGTTGACTGCTGTTGTCAGCTTCAATGTGGGCTGATCTACACGGGAGTTGGAGCTCAATGATCTATTGTTTATGTTGGTTCACCGTTAACCCTATACATAAGCTGACCTCTGGTCCAGCCCTAGACCTATGCATTGCCAAAATCCTAGGATTGTCGCAGAGTCTATGTTGTGGGCCCAGCACATGGATGTACTCATGAAGGAGGCATGACAGCACCTCTATTTTCTAAGAAGCTTGAGGAGATTTGGTATGTCACTGAAATCTCTGACAACCTTCTACAGATGCACTGTTAAAAGTATTTTAACTGGTTGCATCACCGCCTGGTATGGCAATTCCAATGCACAGGAATGCAAGAAGGTACAGAGAGGAGTGGATGCAGCCCGGTCCATCACGGGCACAGCCCTCCCCACCACTGGCAGCATCTACAGGAGGCGCTGCCTCAAGGAAGCAACATCTATCATCAAGGATCCTCACCGTACGGGCCTTGCCATCTTCCCGCTGCTACCGTCAGGCAGGAGGTACAGAAGCCTGAGGTCCCACACCACCAGGTTCAGGAACAGCTACTTCCCTTCAACCATTCGGTTCTTGAACCAACCTGCACAACCCTAACCCTCCCTCAGCAACGGAACACTGAAGACCACCTCCTGCTCTACTGTGGACTTGTCTCTGATTGTGTTTTGTTTTGCATTAATGTCTTCTTTTGTACACTTTTTTTTCTTCGCTGTCTGGTATAACTTATGTATAATTTATGCTCTGTGTGTTGTCTGTGCCTACGTGCCTGTGATGCTGCTGCAAGCAAGTCTCTCATTGTACCTGTACCTCACCGCTCTTGTGCACATGACCATAAACTCGACTTCACTTGATTTGAGACTGACAGATTGAGGAATTTTGTTCCCATTCCTCACTGCTGGCAAAATATGGGTGAAAAGTTATAGCAGCACCAATAATAATTGTCTTTTTCCTGTTGCTTTGAACGCCCTCGTTTATTGCTTGTAAAATGATTGGGAAAGTGGGGAACAAAAGGCTGTTTGACAGAAGTTGGACTGAAATTGGATGTGGGAAGCCTTGTGTGGTAAACTCCAGAAATTCTTCCAACCAGAGCTGGCAACTCCCACAAGCCTCATACAGTTGCTTCAAAGGAAAATGCTATTAAATGGTTCCAGGCCCTGATCTAAACCCTGGCTTGTCCTGTATTTGTTTTAGGTGGGGTTCTCGGAAAAAGTCAGAGGGATGGCATTGTGGTTACATTACCAGACAAGTTCAGAGGCCTGGTCTGATGATCTGGAGACAGGAGTTCAAACCCTGCCGCATCTTCTGAGAAATTTAAATTCAGATCATTTAATAAATTTGGAACTTGAAATCTACAGGTACCATCAGTAATGGTGTTCATGATGTCACTGGATTGTCCGTAAAATACATCTGGTTCAATTTTTAAGGAAAGAAATCTCCCATCCTTATCTGCCTTATGTGTGACTCCAGTCCAAAAGTGGTCGACTCTTAACTGTCTTCTGGAATTACTCAATGAGCTGTTCAATTCAAGGGTACTGACAGATGGAAAACAAATGCTGCCTGCATTCTGTAAATAAGTACAGGTCCTACCAAGGTTACAAACATCCGACTTATGTACGGCCCATGCATACAAATGAATGTTTGGGAGACTAGTGGGATGGATTTGGAATTAGAATCGGAATTGGTTTATTATTGTCACTTGTACCGAGTGAAAAACTAGTCTTGCATACCGTTCGTACAGATCAATTCATTACACAGGGCGTCGAGGTTGTACAAGGTAAAACAATAACAGAATGCAGAATAAAGTGTAAAGTTCACCGGCTGCTGCAGGGTTGTAGGTATCTTCTGTCGTGTGGGAACTCAGTTCTGACCTGGGTAAGAATACGAACCCTGTCGGATCCTGGCGAGGACCTGGAAGATAAGACAGATTGAAAACATGATGATTTACGGAGGTTTTCAATAATCCATAGATTCTACAAAACTATACCTGATGTTCTAATCACTAACCAACCTGATCAAAGTGCGCTAATGAACAAGAAGCCCTGAGGTTAACGTGTACACTCAGCCGTGCTGGGTGACAGATGACTGCTGATTTATATTTCCAATTCCCATGTCAATTCTAAATCTTCAGCATCTAATACTTACATAAGGACATAAGAAACGGGGTCGGCTAGTCAGCTGTTCTAACCTGTCTGCCGTTCGACAGATGTAACCATGGCCTCAGCACCCCTCTCCCCCTCTCCCCATAATGCTTGGCTCCATTGTAATTTCCTGTCTGGGAAGGGAGTGCACGGCTGACACAGGAGGATACGAAGATGTGCTCAACGTCTTCTTGAAGAAATGCAGCACTCCTACTGAGTCAGTACTCGGGGGCGTACAGAATGCGCCACCTCAAGAAGTACCCTCCCACAAATCCCGTCAGGCATCTCCTGCTCCATCCGTGGAAGAGTTTGTGATTCCACATTGGCCTCATCGGTCACCTCCGGACCCACAGATCCAGAGTGGAAGCAAGTCAGCGTCCATCCCATGGGACTCCCTAAGAAGAACAGAGAACAAATAACAGTACAGCACAGGAACAGGCCCTTCAGCCCATAATGTTGTGACAAATTAATTAAGCTAATGATACCTAATCCCTTCTGCATGCGCATGGTCCATATGCCTCCATTCACTGCACATTCGTTTGTGTATCTAAGAACCTCTTAAACACCTCTATCGTATCTCCTCCACTCCCACCCCTGGCAGTGCGTTCCAGGCACCCACCAGGCATCCACCACTCTCTGTGTAAAAAAACTTGCCTCCTTTGAACTTTCCCCCCTCTCACCTTAAATGCATGCCCTCTAGTATTAGATATTTCAAATCTGGGAGAAAGATACCAGCTGCCTTCTCTACCTATGCCGCTCATAATTTTGTAAACTTCTATCAGCTCTCCCCTCAGCCTCTGCCACTCCAGAGAAAACAACCCAAGTTTGTCCAAGCTTTCCTTATAGCACACGACCTCTAATCCAGGCAGCATCCTGGCGAACCTCTTCTGCACCCTTTCCAAAGCCTCCACATCCTTCCTATAATGGGGCGACCAGAACTGAATGCAATACTCCAGATGCGCCCTTACTGGATTTTTAGATACATATAATGCTTAGGTTCTGATTTTGACTGATGTTCGTGATGCAGATGTGGAGCAAGGTGGGGTTGGTGGGAAATGGGAAGGGGTCGGATTGTTGAAACCTTTGCTGATATGAGACAGAATTGATTTATCCTTCAGACATTGCTGTCGGAAATGATTTCAAGCAGACCTTGGTCTTGTTGCACTGGAGGGCAAGTGGGATGTGATGATTTGATGGAATTGTGGCTCAGCCCCAGATTCTTGGAGCTTTATAATTCTGTCACAGGGCTGAAGGTTCAACGGGAGCATTGGTGGCACCCACAACAATTTGGGATCTTGCTGACTGTTGTCTTTGTCTGCCCCTCCCAGCTGGAACTAATCAGTAATTAGATTTCTAATTTCACAGCCTGAAATATGCATGACCTAGAAACCAGAGCATGAATTGAGAGCGCCAGTCTTGTACAGTCATGTCTTCCTGTGATCCAATATAATCAGATTGAAATATAGACCCTTCACACATATTGCAAACTTGAACTCATCCAGACCTGTGCTGAGGGCTCACAGCTCTCACTGTTCCAGTTATCCGTCAGTAACAAGTGATATCCTTAATATCTCGGAGAAACAAGAGAGACTGGAGTTGCTGGAGATCTGGAGAAATGCATACGAAATGCTGGAGGAAATCAGCAGGTCAGGCAGCATCTGTGGAGGGAAATGGACAATCGACATTTCGGGCTGAGACCCTTCATCAGGAGCACTGGAGTGGATCACTGGGGTGGAGAACTGGAGTGATCACTGGGGTGGATCACTAGGGTGGAGCACTGGGATGGAGCACTGGAGTGATCACTGGGGTAGTTCACTGGAGTGATCACTGGGGTGATCACTAGGGTGGATCACTGGGGTGGAGCACTGGGGTGGATCACTGGAGTGATCACTGGGGTGATCACTGGGGTGGAGCACTGGGGTGGAGCACTGGGGTGGAGCACTGGAGTGATCACTGGGGTGGATCACTGGGGTGGAGCACTGGGATGGAGCACTGGGGTGGAGCACGATTGGAACACTGGGGTGATCTACTCAGGTATAAAATCAAAAGCTGAACCAAAGCTGTCCAGACTGATATCGACCTGTACCCAACCCTGCCCAAGAATGCACAATTTCTTTTCCATACCCAGCCGGACCTGGTCATCATCGTGAGTTTTACAACCTTGATCATCCCCGATCTACTGTAGCATTAAACACATTGAGTGGGAGAAAGGACAGGTGCAATAGTAGTAAATAAATCCCCCTGATCTGGATAGGTGCGGGCTGGCATAACCTGAGCCCAGCCGCGCCCAAGTCAGGTTCAGATCAACAGCTGGGTTCTAGACTAGCGCCAGGATATGTCATGTGGGAGACAGTGCAAAACACAGCGTGACTCATAGGGTGAGGATCATCCCACATCGACTGCACAGGTAAATTGGACGTTACTGCACGGTGCACTCACCCATTGGTACCCATGGCAACACCAAGTACTGTTGTTAAAGGGATGGGACTGGCAGGTCAGGAAGAGGGCGGCCTCTGACCATGTGCTAAAAGTTCTTACATGCCTTATGCTGGCACCTTGGGAAATGCTGAGGGATCGATTTAGAACAGGGAGCACAACCCAGCCTCAAGTGTACAGAAGAACTTCCATAGCCCCAGGACCACCCAAAGTGCTTTACAGCCAATCATCACTTCGGTGATGTGGGAAGGTGTACCAGCCAATTCGTGCACAGCAAGTTCCTATTAACCCCAAGGCATTAATAAGCCTTTCCTTCCTCTGGAAGTTCATCTTCCACCATTGCACAGCACATCTGCGTCAGTGCGTGATACTCTGCCTCTGGACTCCATTCCATTGGCTTCAATAGACTGAACTTTGGAAAGAGAGTAGAACAACTCTGTACTGCTCATTTAAAACAATCAACCGGAAAATTAATTTCTGGGCAAATGTGTTTGTAGTAATGTGCTGAAGGAGGGGTGGTATAATTTGCTTTCCTTCTTTGCAAGAGTGCCCTGTGATCTTATACATGCATGCGAGTGGTCAGATGGAGCCTCATTCTAAAAAGGTTGCACTTCTATAAATTGGTAAATTGGTTTATTATTGTCAGCCTGGACAAATGTGGGCTCTTTTCTCGGGAGCGGCAGAGGCTGAGGGGCGATCTGTTGGAGGTGTATAAAATTACGAGGGGCATAGATAGGGTGGACAAGCAATATCTTTTTCCCATTATTGAGCAATCCAATAACAGGCGGCATGCATTTAAGGTGAGAGGGGGTAGGTTCAGAACAGGTGTGAGGGGTATGTTTTTTACTGAGAGAGTGGTGGGTGCCTGGAATGCGTTGCCAGGGGTGGTGGTGGAGGCAGATTCGATATTGGTGTTTAAGAGGCTGTTAGATAGGCCCATGAATGTGCAGAGAATGGAGGCGTATGGACCTTGTGCAGGCAGAAGAGATTAGGTGTCATTAGCTTAATTAGTTCAGCACAACATCGTGGGCCAAAGGGCCTGTTCCTGTGCTGTACTGGTCTATGTCCTGTGTTCTATGTTCTCTGTTGGCATGTCCCCTTTGACCTTCACCAATTTTTATAGATGCACAATCAGCATCCTATCTGGGTGCATCATGGCTTGGTACGGCAACTGCTCTGCCTGGGACCGCAAGAAACTGCAGAGAGGTGTGGACACAGTTCAGCGCATCATGGAAACCAGCCTCCCCTCCACGGACTCTGTCTGTATCTCTCACTGCCTCGGTAAAGCAGCCAACATAATCAAAGACCCAACCCACCTGGGACATTCTCTCTTTTCCCCCTTCCCATCGGGCAGAAGATACAAAAGCCTGAAAGCACGTACCACCAGGCTCAAGGACAGCTTCTATCCCGCTGTTATAAAGCTATTGAATGGTCCCCTGGTACGATAAGATGAACTCTTAACCTCACAAACTACCTCGTTATGGCCTTGCACCTTATAGTCTGCCTGCACTGCACTTTCTCTGTAACTGTAACACCATATTCTGCATTCTGTTATTGTTTTACCTTGTACTACCTCAATGCACTGTGTAGTGAATTGATCTGTATGACCTTTATGCAAGACAAGTTTTTTACTGCACCTCAGTACATGTGACGATAATAAATCAATTTACAACGTTCAGCGTTCTAGAAGGAGGCCAGTAGGTGTTTAATCTCACACTCTGGCTCTCAGTCTGAGGTCTCCCAGGTTACAGCACACCAGTGTCCTCTCGGTCTTGTTTAAATGTGTTGAGGCTGTCAGCCCCATTACACGCTTTCCCTCAATCATCCCCCCGCCAATTAACTGAGGTTTTTGATCTCAAACAATAACAGTTTTTTTTCCCTTTATTTTCCTTTACTATTTTATCTTCCTGCACCAGTGGGGAACACGTTGTTGGAAGGCTTGGAAATGATTTGGCCGTGCGACGGGCAGCTCTCTGTTAAGATGAGGAAATGATTGAAGATGAGAAGTTGGGGGGGGGGGGGGGGGGGGGGAGTGCGACTCATGGTGACAATTTCAGTGCATTCCTCTGCCCTGACACAGCACAGGATATTGCGCAGTGAGTGGCGAAATCCTGCTTCAGAATACACAGGAGCTTCCCGACTGAAGTAACAATGAATCATGTCAGCTGAGAGTGATTCAGAGTTTCCGGTCGAGAAGGAACGTCAGCTTTTCTCCAGGGTTCCAGGATCACCTCTGGAGACCAGGCTTTTCCCTAAAATGTCAATGGCGGCAGATACAGTGGATCTCTGTGTTGACGGCGAGCCTTTGTGGAAGGTCGTTTACCTGTCAACTGCCACTCATGCTGCACTAAATCCTCAGTGCCAGAGGTGGATGCCCAGAGTTAAAATTAGTTTCCATTCTTAGGCGTCGAAATTCCCACTTCAACCAGAAACTCAACTGAAACATAATTTTACATAAGGGACTCCTGTCTCCCAGGGAACCAAACATACAGCGGCAGCAATTTGAAAATTATTCACCACCCCCCAGAATTATTTCCCCTGACCCCTTCTCCCCAAGGAGGATATAGGTGGAGTTGGTTCTGAGCCATTAACTTCTCCCTACTTAATGAACGTTTTGTTGGAAATGCATCTGTAGTTTATTACATTAATTTTTACTTCACAAGCAGTAGGTTTTCTTTCTTAATTTACACCAGTTGGACTATGAATTCCTTTCGATTTAAAGCCTTACAGATGCGTGCTACCAGTCTACAAATGGTTAAAGCCTCCATTTTAATGGTCCTGTTATATCTCTTTGAACTGTTGGGAGATTTCCTCTTCACTTGCATTTTAAACCATTTCACTGTAAAGGGCACTCAGCAATGTGAAACCCTTTTTATATTCCACAGAGCAGTCCACAGACACACCACCTGAATGTTATTACTGGCTTTTGAAAGCCGTAGCCTTCTCTTTAATAAATTATGCAGCGATTTCCTTCTTGATTTTCCTTACTCTACGAAAACTCCTCTGACCCCTCCACTGAAGCCAAGTTTTATTTAAAGCAACTAGACGCAGCTTTCTGCCACAATTATTCCTTCTCCTTCTTCCCGGCCAATTCTGAGCCTGCTTGTGCTAGGCCCATTCTGTTGCCTGCACTTCTTGCCTGCTCAGCCTCACCTTTTTCAGAAGCAGAGGGCTGGACGAGCTGACCTGGTTGTCCTCCTGAGGTAATGTGGGCTCACAATGGCAAGTAGACCTCAGGCTGCAAACTCCCAAGGCCTGCTTCCTGGACGCCATGGCAACTCAACTCAGTCAAATCTTTTCAATTTCTCAATACATCTGAGAGAATTGCTTAAAATAGGTTTAAACAGTGCGAAAGAAAAACTACTTAAAGCTAAGTAGAGTTGCTTAAAATGCTATTTAAAAATATTAAAACAAGATATAAAAATTCAAATATTTACCTGCACTCCCCATTTAATTCCCTCTGTACAAGATGTAAACATCACCAATAACCTGTCCTGGTCCAACCACGTAGACGCCGTGGCCAAGAAAGCACACCAAGAAAGCCTCTATTTCCTCAGGATTCTAAGGAAATTTGGCATGTCCCCTGTGACCCTCACCAATTTTTATAGATGCACCATAGAAAGCATCCTATCCGGATGCATCATGGCTTGGTACGGCAACTGCTCTGCCTGGGACTGCAAGAAACTGCAGAGAGTTGTGGACACAGCTCAGCGCATTATGGAAACTAGTCTCCCCTCCATGGACTCTGTCTACACTTCTCGCTGTCTCGAGAAAATAGTCAACATAATCAAAGACCACTCCTACCCCAGACACCCTCTCTTCTCCCCCCTCCCATCGGGCAGAAAATACAAAAGCCTGAAAGCACATACCACCAAGCTCAAGAACAGCTCCTTTCCTGCTGTTATAAGACTATTGAATGAACCTCTTGTATGGTAAGATGGATTCTTCACCTCAGAATCTACCTCATCATGGTCTTGCACCTTATTATCTGCCTGCACTGTATTTTCTCTTGAACTGTAACACCATATTCTGCACTCTGTTATTGCTATTCCCTTGTACTAGCTCGATGTACTGATGTTGTGAAATGATCTATATGGATGGCATGCAAAACAAAGTTTTTCATTGTAGTTTAGTACATGTGGCAATAACAAACCGATTACAAATGGTGAAGCCACGTTTGGAATACTGTGTTCAGATTTGGTCACCCTGCTAGAGGAAAGGTGCCATTGAGCTGGAAAGAGTGCAGAGGAGATTTACGAGGGTGTTGGCAAGACTCGAGCGACTGAATTGTGGAGAGATGTTCAGCAGGCTGGGACTTTATTCATTGGAGCATAGGAAACTGAAGGGTGATCTTATAGAGGTGTATAAAATCATGAGGGGCATAGACAGGGTGAACGTGCACAGTCTTGTTCCCAGTGTTGGGGAATCAAGAACAAGAGGGCACAGGTTTAAGGTGAGAGGGGAAAGATTTAATAGGAAGCTGAGGGGCAACGTTTTCACCCAGAGGGTGGTCTGTATATGGAATGCGCTGCCAGAGGAAGTGGCTGAGGCAGGTACATTAACAACATTTAAAAGGAACATGGACAGGTACAGGGATAGGAAAGGTTTAGAGGGATATGGGTCAAATATGGGCAAATGGGACTAACTGAAATGGGTATCTTGTTTGGCATGGACCATTTGGGCCTATTTCCCTGCTGTCTGACTCCATGAACCTAATTGGCAGGAGTTTCTGTGCATTCGCCAGCACTCCTGGGCATAGAGTTCACCCATCCTCTCACCCATCATCTCTCTCGTGTCTGTGTGGGTTTCCTCCGGGTGCTCCGGTTTCCTCCCACATTCCAAAGACTTACGGGTTAGGAAGTTGTGGCCATGCTATGTTGGCGCCGGAAGTGTGGCGACACTTGCGGGCTGCCCCCAGAATACTCTACGCAAAAGATGTATTACACTGTGTGTTTTGATGCACATGCAACTATTAAAGGTATCTTGTCTTATCTTATCCTGCACGTCAGTTCTTAGCTGCTGGGTCTGTGGCCAGGCAGGAGGTCAGAGACACTGGCTGTTGCTCAGTTTAATCTGCTCCATTATTTCTGCTGCCCTGTGTGTTGGTTACACTTCTATCTTCCCTGTGACGTCCACAAAGCCTCGTTTGGTTTCTCACTGTCTCTTCTTTGAATGTCCCTCCTGCCCTCCCCAAGTCTATTCCTCTTTAGAACTTCTCTCCCTCTCTCTCTCTCTCTCAACCATTCAAGCCTCCCTTCTTCATGAGCCACACCACGCTCACAAACCTCTCTGGGCTTTGATTGCCCTTCTCTATTCCAGCTCTCTCATCACTAGCTTACACCCATCCATCTAATGGACCCTCTCTGCACTGAACTTAGTTCAGGTGAAGTGTTTCCTGCTCCACAACGTCTGTTTTCCCAAAAATTCTCTCAATGTCAACTTGATCTGAATCGACCCTTCCTCCCAATATCCCTTCATCTCCCTGGGCAGCTCAAGGTGTGCAATCCAGTATTCCAGAAGCAAGTTCTGGAGGGAAAGGGATTGGATCGGAGAGATGGTAATACAATAAAACTGCAGCTGCTGGTCAGGCAGCATCTGTGGAAAGCAAAACCCAAAACAATTCGAGTTGAAGATCCTTCAACAGAGCTGAAAAAACGTGGAAACACAAGAGGCTGAAGATGCCAGAATCTGGAGAACACACAATCCGCTGGAGAAACTCAACGGGATGAGCAGCATCTGTGGCGAGAAAGGAATTGTCAACATTTCAGGCCAAAATCCCTGCATCAGGTTAACAAGGAAAACAAGTTAGTCTACACTGAGAAAAGGTGGGGGAAAAAAGGGGATGTCTGCAATCCGGTGAGATAATGTAGCCATTAAATTGGTAAATTGGTTTATTGTTGTCACATGTACCGAGGTACAGTGAAAAACATGTTTTGCATGCCATCCATACAGATCATTTCATTACAACAGTGCATTGAGGTAGTACAAGAGAAAATAATAACAGAATGCAGAATAAAGTGTTACAGTTACAGAGAAAGTGCAGCGCAGGCAAACAATAATTAAGCTCCCTTGTCTGTATGTAAGTATGGGTGATGTTGTATCGTACTGGGACATGCCCAGCAAGCTGGGACATGCAAGTGTAAGTAAAAAAGGAAGAGAGGTAGAGAGGGAAGCAAACACGGCAAGTCCTGATACAAATAGAAGGAAAGAGCAAGTTATCGGAAAGTGGAGAATTCAGTATTGAGTCCTACAGGCTGCAACGTGCCCAGACCAAAGACAAGTTGTTCCTTGAGCTTACGTTAGGCTGTGTTTTAACCGTGCAGGAGGCCACACATACAGATGGAGGGCTGATAACCTGGTTTGCTTGAATAAGTACTTCAGTATTCCAAAGGAAAGTTTATGCCAGTAAGATGAACATGCAAATTAGGAGGCCACTCAGCCCCTCAAGCCTACTCTGTCATTTAATAAGATAGAACACAGAACAGTACAGCACAGGAAAAGGCCATTCAGCCCACGATGTTGTGCCAAACTAATTAAGGTAAATACGCCTAATGAAACTAATCCTGCCAGCACAAGGTCTATAACCCTCCATTCTCTGCACATTCACCTAAGAGCCTCTTAAACACCTCTATTATATCTGCTTCCACCACCACCCCTGGCAGCACATTCCAGGCACCCACCACCCTCTCTGTAAAAAACCTACCCCACACATCTTCTTTGAACTTTCCCCCTCTCACCTTAAATGCATGCTTTCCAGTATTAGACATTTCCACACTGGGAAAAAGATACTGGCTGTCTACTCTTGCTATGCATCTCACAATCTTATAAACTTCTATCAGATAAAGCTCGTGTGATAGTGTACACTTGTTGATGCTCTTAAAATTTGTCCCAACGCCCCAACAATCTGACCCAAGGATAAGTCCGCCTCCTTCCACTGTACTGCATCGTCTCTCAGATCATGTGTGGGTGACGATAATTCCTGCTGTACAGAGCGTGCATACATCAAATCAAGAGTAATCGTCGAAATTGACAGCACAGAAGGAGGCCATGCAACCCATCACAGTCAATCTGGTCAAAAATTGACAGTTTAGGTTGGTCACACTTCTTGGTGCCTGCCCTTGTAGGTCACTACTTTTTAAATTCTGCCACAGATCTCTAGCTCCAGTGATGTTTCAGGCTGTCATTTCTAGTCTCCATCACTCCTTATCTCTGCTTAGAACCTTCCAGTTACCTTAAAACTAACCTTTTGGATAATTTTGTCCTTTTTTAATCACCCTGTCTGGGCTTCTCATTACTTTGGAGACAGAAGAAAGTGCGGATGCTGGAATCTGGAGCAGTACACAATCTGTGGAGGGAAATGGATGAACAACATATCGGGTTGAGACGCTGCATCAAAACTAAGGGTGGAGAGGGAAGGTAGCTGGTATAAAGAGACACTTTCTCCGTAACTATAACACTATATTCTACATTCTGTTATTGCTTTTCCTTTTGTGCTACTTCGCTGTACTGGAATGATCTGTCTGGATGGCACACAGACAGAAGTGTTTCACCGTATCTCAGTACGTGTGACAATAATAAACCAATTACCAATCACTGTTGCTGAGTAGACCGTTGTTTTAGAGTTGGGATTGTGGTCTTTCCCTCAGATTTCCTTCGACATCACTGGGAGAAGAGCAAGCCAATTCTGTTGAGGTAGTACAAGAGGAAGACAACAGAATGCAGAATATAGTGTTACAGTTACAGAAAAAGTGCAGTGCAGGGTAGACGATAAGGTGCAGGGGCCACAATGAAGTAGATTGAGAGGTCAAGAGCTCACCTTCATCATATAAAAGGTCTGATAAAAGTGGGATAGAAGCTGTCCTTGAGCCTGATGGTATGCACTCTCAAGCTTTTGCATCTTCTATCCTATGGGAGGGGGGAGAAGAGAGAATGTCCAGGGTGGGAGGATCCTTGATTATGCTGGCTGCTTTCCCAAGGCAGTGGGAAGTGTCGCCAGAGTCAATGGAGGGGAGGCTGGTTTGTGCAATGGACTTGGCTGTGTTCACAACTCTCTACAATTTCTTGTGGTCCCGGGCAGAGCAGTTGCCTTAACAAGCTGTGATGCATCCAGATAGGATGCCTTCCATGGTGCATAGGATGCTTTCCCTGTTCCCCCTGTATGCACGAGCACTGTCTCCCCCAAATTTCTCCAAGATAAGTGGGCCAATCCCATCATCTTCTCCAAGGCCAACATCCCCAGCACTACGTCTCCAATCACACTCCAGTGGGCAGACCATGTCACCCGGATGTCCAACACCAGACTCCTGAAATAGGCATTCTGCTCCGGGTTCCACAACGTTTGCCAGGAAGACAGAGGAAACACTTGGTTCAGGAACAGCTACTTCCCTACAACCATCAGGTTCTTGAACCGACCTGCACAACCCTAACCCTACCTCAGCAACGGAACACTACACACCACCTCTTACATTGCCGTGGACTTGTCTCCGATTTTTTTTTGCACTACAGTCTTGTTTTGCACAGTCTTTTCCTTCACTATCCTATATAATTTATGTACAGTATAATTTATGTTCTGTGTGGTGCCTGTACCTACGTGTCTGTGATGCTGTTGCAAGCAATTTTTTCAGTGTACCTGTACCTCACTGTACTTGTGCGCATGACAATAAACTCAAATTAACTCTCAAAACCTAGCAAAAAAGGTAACATCCTCATTGGGTCCTGGGAATCCCTGGCCCATGGTTGATTAAAGCAAGGTGGCCCTGTGCAATTAGAGTGTCTCTGTCCGGAGTATGTGGAAGCTCAGTAAAGCATTGGAAAGATCACACCACCTCCTAAACTACTCCCTGCCTGCTTGCCCCCGTGGCAAAGTCTCCAGGGCACAAATTGGCCTCATCAGCCACTTCAGCACCCACAGAAGTGGAGTGGGGACAAGCCATCCTTAATCCCGAGGGAGTGCCAGAGCAGAAGTATGCTGTGAGGATTCTGCACTTCCACCCAAGGGCTTGGCTCAATGTCTCATCTGAAACACCGTGCCTTTGATCGTGCCGTGTTTCTGACAGGTTACATCCCAGCCTGGTACGGCAACTGCTCTGCTCTGGACCGATGGACCCTGCAGAGAGTGGCAAACACTGCCCAGTCCGTCACAGACTCGTCACTTCCCTCCATCCAGTCCATCTACACGGTACGTTGCTTTAGGAAGACTAATAGTATCGTCAAGGATGCCTGTTACCCTGACCACTCCCTTTTCTCTCTTCTACCTTCTGGAGAAGATACAGGAGCTCGAAAGCCTGGACGAACAGATTTAAAACAGCTTCTTCCCCACTGTTCTCAGACTTCTAAACCAATCACCTCTTTCCCATCCCCTTCCCAGTGGTGCTGCCACGTTTTCAGACTCTCAGTTCTACCTCTCTCAGTTGTTCCATTATTGTCACTTCAGCATTTTTTCCTGCACTACTTCAGACTGCACAACAACCTTTGCACCATTCTGTTGCTTTGTGTTTGTTGCTGTATTTATTGTCCAACTTATCATTACCATGTATACTCTGGGAGCTTCATGTGAGCAAGGAATTTCATTGCACCATGGTGTACATGACAATAAGCTAACCTGAGTCCCAATCCTTCAGAGAACACAGAGGGTGTAAAAAAAAAGTGCCAGAGGAACTCAGCGGGTCGGGGGGGGGGGGGGGGGGGGGGGGGGGGGGGGGGGGGGGCGCGGAAGACATTGTCGACGTTTCAGGTCGACCCTGCATCAGGACTGAGAAACACAGAGGGTGTCTCCTTAGTTTATGTGTCTCAGATCACTGGAGTTGGACTCCAACCCACAAACCTGTCATGCAACTGCACACAATAATTTGCAAAGGTCATGATTACACAGAAAATAGCAACAGTCTGCTTCATAAACTGAAGTTTCTGGAGTAGAACTTGAATTCACAACCTTCTGCCAAGACTGAGCCCGAGCCAGCAGCTCGTTCTCAGAGCCTATAGTTCTCTGCCTGTTGGCTTGTAACATGATGGTTCTGTTCTCCGTCTGAACGCTATGTGGGATCAGGAACCCCCACAATACATCCATGGTGCACCCACATCATCAGCTCAGCAAATGTGACGACTGTGTATAAACTCAAGTTATAATTACGAGGGAAAACCTCCTCCCTTGAAAAATGCTAACCCTGTAACTATGGGTCTGAGACACCTTCAGAGATGAGGTCTGCTCTGCGGTAAGGTTTCCTCCCTCACTGTTGCAGAGCTTTGCTTTTTCTTTTCTAAGAAAAAGTATTGGGTGGAAAACACAATAAAGAAACAACTTGCATTTACATAGCACCTTCAGCATGGAAAAACAGCCCAAGTGATGTAATCTGTTGACGTTCAGCAAATGCTACCTGTGATCACGGCTCCTCAGGACACCTCAAGGAAGTGATGAAATTCCAGTGATGTTGGGGTCCCTCTCTCTTAACTGTTGGCCAGGGAAGGAAAGACTCAGTCATAATCTTCGGAATGTGGCCATCGTTGGCAAGGCCAGCATTTATTCCACACCTCTAACTCCCCCCTGTAAATTGGAGTGGCTTTCTTGGATTGCTGGCGTCCTGGTGAAAGGGTTCCCGTCAAGCAGTTTGGTGGGGTTCAAGGATTTGGACCCAACAAGCATAGAACATAGAACATAGAACAGTACAGCACAGGAACAGGCCCTTCAGCCCACTATGTCTGTGCTGACCATGATGCCATTCTAACTAATCCCATCATCTACCTGCACACGGTCCATATCCCTCCACTCCCTGCCTGTTACAGTAGTGTAGCAGTTAGCGTAACGCTTTACAGTGCCATCGACCCGGGTTCAAATCCGGCCGCTGTCTGTAAGGAGTTGGTACGTTCTCCCTGTGTCCACATGGGTTTCCTCCGGGTGCTCCAGTTTCCTCCCACATTCCAAAGACATATGGGTTAGGAAGTTGTGGGCATGCTATGTTGGCGCTGGAAGCGTGGCGACATTTGCAGGCTGCCCCCCAAATCACTACGCAAAAAGATGCATTTCACTGTGTGTTTTGATGTACATGTGACTAATAAAGATATCTTATCTTAAATGTTGCTATTGTATTTGCTTCTACCACCTCCCCAGGCAATGTGTTCCAGGCACCTACAACTCTCTGTGTAAAAAAAATGCTTCCTAAATCTCCTTTAAACTTTCCTCCTCTCACCTTAAACCTATGCTGTCTCGTATTTGAAATACTGAAGGAACAATGATACACTTCCAAGTCAGGATGGAGGGTAAATTCTCTGGAATAAGCTTCCTAAACTAGTTTAGCTCTCTCTCCTTCCTCAAGATATTTCTTAAGACCTACTTCAAAAGTTTGGATCAAAACCAAAAGATGCTGGAAACACTCAGCAAGTCAGGCAGCAACTGTGGAGAAAAATTGTCACTGATTCACATCCAGGACTCTTCACCGTTTCTCTTTTCTGCTGAGCATTTCCAGCATTTTCTGTTTTTATTTCAGATTTTCAGCATCTGTAGTCTTTTGATTTTCAAGGATTTGGTTGCCTGGGCTGATGTCTGCTGTGGTGGCTCTTGTTAAATTGTGTTTGCCGAGTTACTGCAGTGTATGGACCATGGTAGTTGAATCAAGATCTTGACAAAAGTCAGCACCTTCAGGATAAGGGAAGACGAGAAGCCAGGCATAGGAAGGAAAGATGGAAAGACTGAGAAACAAGAGAAGTCAACAAACAGAAAGGCAAATAAAAAAAAGTGGAGAAGGAAATTAAAAAGCAAAACTAGCAGTAGCAGATACTGCTACTAGAAGGTGGATTAGGTCTTTATTCCTTGGAGCGTAGGAGAATGAAGGGTGATCTTATAGAGGTTTATAAAATCATGAGGGGCCTAGATAAGGTGGACGGTAACAGTCTTTTCCCCAGAGTAGGGGAGTCCAAAACTAGGGGGCATAGGTTTAGGGTGAGAGGGAAAAGGTTTAAAAGGGACCTGAGGGGCAACTTTTTCACGCAGAGGGTGGTGAGTATATGGAACGAGCTGCCAGAGGAAGTGGGTGAGGCAGGTACAACAGTATCATTTAAGAAGCACTTGGATAGGTACATGGAGGGGCGGGGCTTGGAGGGATATGGGCCGAACGCAGGAAATTGGGACTAGCTGGGTGGGCACAGTGGTCGGCATGGACTGGTCGGGCCGTAGGACCTGTGTGCGTGCTGTATTGCTCTATGTCTCTATATACAACTGCTTTCCCACTTGATATGTCACAAATAACCAAGGGTCCCAGTGGTACAAATAGCGTTATACACTGGAGGGAGCTTAAATCTGTCTTCCCCCCAGCTCTCTGAAGATAGCTCCCTATCCTGACATACGCCCCCAGCAACAGCCATGCTATCATTTAGCAAGGACACAGATCTATTTAAAGAAAGGATAAACCACTTTGGTTATGGAGTGCTTACAGATTCAAAGAATCTGTGTTCAAAAAACCTGAGTTCATTTAAAACTAGTGGACTCATAATGAGCTGGAACATAATAAGTCTGTTCATAACTTCATTGCAATGTTTCATTCCAGTCATTGTATGAAAATGATTTAGACTGGGAAGTTGCAGCTGGTTGTAATCTGTCTGATGTATGGTAAATGCTCTGATGGATATTTATGTGTGTGCACACAGCTAAGCATTGAATTGCACTCAGATTAGACCGGTCAATGCTTGTTTGAGTTGCTTTCCGAATGTTGTATGTAAACAGAGTGGCACAGCAAGACTCACGCAGCAGACTGATAGAGTCACCGAGTCACAAGGCATGGAAACAGGCCCTTCAGCTGTCCGGGTCTGTGCTGACCATCAAACACCCATTCACACTAATCCTGTTTTATTCTCTACCACTCACCTACACACTAGGGGCAATTTACAGCCTGCTCCTTGGGATATGGCAGAAAACCGGAGCACCCCGGGAAAACCCCACATGGTTACGGGGAGAATGTGCAAACTCCACGCAGACAGTGCCCGAGGTCAGGATCGAACCTGGATCATTGGAGCTGTGAGGCAGCGGCCCTACTATCTGCACCACTGTGCTGCCCAATGGAGCGCTGGTGGTGGAGGGAGTGAATGTTAAATGTGATAGGTGTCTGTGTTGAATTGCATTGAATTTATTGAACAGGAGCAGTCCATTCAGTCTAATATGTCTATGATAGCACTTAAGCTTCACAGCAATACTCTTAGGTCTAAGTTCTGGGAGGTCAAATGTAAGGGGAACGTACACAGTAAATGGCAGGACTCTCAAAAGCATTGATATACAGAGGGATCTTTGGGGGTCCAAGTCCATAGCTCCCTGAAAGTGGCAACACAAGTGATAGGGTGGTAAAGAAAGTGTATGGCATGCTTGCCTTCATTGGTCAGGGCACTGAGTATAAGACTCAGGAAGTCATGTTGCAGCTGTATAAACCTTTGGTTTGGCTGCATTTGGAGTATTGGGTTCAGTTTTGGTTGCCCCATTACAGGAAGGTGTGGAGGCTTTGGAGAGGGTGCAGAGGTTCACCAGGATGTTGCCCGGAGAGGTTTGAGAGTTTTAGCTATAGGGAGAGGTTGGACAGACTTGGATTGTTTTCTCTGGAGTGTTGGAAGATGAGGGTGAGGAGGCTGACCTGATGGAAGTTTGTAAAATGATGAGAGGCATAGATTGAGTAGATAGTTGGAGTCTTTTTCCCAGGGTAGAATTGTCAAATACTAGAAGGCATAGCTTTAACACAAGAGGGGGAGAGTTTAAGGGAAATGTGCGGGACAAGTTTTCGACAAAGAGAGTGATAGGTGTTTGGAACTGGCAGCCAGGGGTGGTGGTGGAGGCAGACACCATAGTGGCATTTAAAAGGCATTTAGACAGGCAGGTGAACATGTAGGGTGGTACAGTAGCGTGGCGGTTAGCATGACGCTATTACAGCGCCGGCGATTGGGGTTCAAGTCCCGCCACTGTCTGTAAAGAGTTTGTACGTTCTCCCCATCACTGCGTGGGTGGCCTCCGGGTGCTCCGGTTTCCTCCTACATTCCAAAGACGTACGGGTTAGGAGGTTAACAAGGGTGTAATTGGGCAGCGCGGTCTCGTTGGGCCGGAAGGGCCTGTTACCGTGTGGTATGAAGTTTAAAAAAAGGAATGGAGGGAAAATGTTTGGGCCAGTGGGATTAGTTACATTGGGAATCATGGTCAGCACAGACATCGTGGGCCGAAGGGCCTGTTCTTGTGCTGTACTGTTCTATGTTCTATTTTGCCCGAAGAGAAACTCTTCCCTCCACTAGGAGAGATGTTGACATGTGATAAGATCCATGCCACCATCCTTGGGAGATCATTCCTCTGGTATCCTGCCCAAGGATTCAGGCTTTATGTGGGAGTGTAAGTGATGGGACCTGAGCTTACTGGAGGAGGGGTGTCCAAGGCTCTGGCCATTTCCAGGGCTGGGTGGAACACTGTTGTGGGCAGTTCCACATGCATCATGTACCAGTGGGGAAGGAAACTGGATGTCTTGCAGTGATGTCTCGCAGTGAACCGCACATCACTTGGTCAGAGCTCTGACAGGATTGGCCAGACAGGATTTCTCCACCAGCCTGCACTTCACTGATGAAGTGTCGCATTGTTAAACAGACAGGCTCTGAACACAGGACAGAAACACAAACTACAAGACATAACGCCAAAGAAAAAGGAGTCATGTCATTTGATCTCTTAAAAAAATCTCTGGGCATTCCATAAAAAACATTTTTTTCTAGAGCCAGTCACCATAAAACTCTGTGGCTCTGGTAATTACTAGTGCATACATTTATCAACATTCCCCTACTAATTTGAGACTGCATCAATGGCTGTCTATGAATGTGGGTTGTAATCACATTCCATCTCATTTCCAGCAGCAGATTTCTGCAAAATCAGCCCATTGTAACTCGTGTCTGATTCCCTCTCTGTCTCTGTTGGTGTCCTGGATCAGTTCGGGCAAGTACTTTCATGATAACATCCCCCCCCACCCCCCACCGCCACCCCCCAAACGATCAGTGCTGTACAACTATGCAGCTGACTGGCTCTACAGAACCATAGAATATTTACAGCAGGGGGAAAGGCCATTCGGCCCATCGAATCCAGATCGGCTCCTGGTAAGGGCAATCCAGCCAATCTCACTCCGTCTCACAGCCCTTTCATTTTAGGTACTTATCCATAAGAGCACAAGACAATAGGAGATCACAAGGGTTTCAGTAGATAAGGTCATACAGTTCCAGGAATCCAAATCAGCAACCCAAGAGTTTCCTGGAATTTTTATCTGCATGTTCCTCTTTTTCTCATCCACATTCTGTTTTATTTCTGCTTCATTTTCTTTCTTTCACACTTTCTTTTTTCTTCTCTTTTTTTTCTTTCTTGATCTTCTCTCCCATTCCATCTCTCTTTCTCTGTCTCAGACGTTCTCTCTTTCTCCCTCTTTCTTTCTCCCTTACCTTCTCTCTATCTCTCACTTTTAAATCACATTGCTTTTTCTTTCTGTTCTATATTCTCTCTTCGCGTTCTCTCCGTCTCATTCTCTCTCTTTCTATCTCTCTCTCTCTTTCGCTGCTTCGTTCTCTGCTCATTCTTCTTAATTCTTATTCTCTTCTGTCCCACACCTCACCTTCTCTTCTTCATTCCCCTCTTTGCACCCAGTGACTCTCACTCGTCTCTCTCTCTTCCTCACATTTTGTCCCCTTTCTCTCTCCCCTCTCCTCATTCTTTCCCCCCCTCTCTCCCGCTCTGTCTCTCTGTCACTCTCTCTCTCTCTCTCTCTCTCAGCCTTTCTCTCTCTGTAACTTTCTTCTGTATCTGTTGACCTCGATATAGTCTTGTCGTTGCCAATTAAGTCAATATACACACCCCAAAATGACTGATGTTAATAACCGGGAACGGAGTGTAAAGTACAATAATTTGTGTGTTCTTTAAAGTTTACATTGCAAATGAGCAGTATTTTCAATCTGAACATTATTGTTTACCTTGAGCGATACGTGATAGGATGCAGGTCGATTGTGACAGGGTCAATCTGCCCGCTGTTCCTGCCCTCAAAAGATATTCTTTTCCTTGTCTGGATACCATAGAGCCAGGACCCTGAAACAAAAAATGCAGGAAACACTCAGCAGGTCAGGCAGCATCCGTGGAGAGAAAAACAGAATTAGTGTTAGATTTAAGTTAGTTTTAAGTTGCAGTAAATGTAGGAGGAGAGGGAGTGGGAGGATGTATAGGACAAAGGGAAACATAAAACATAAAACATCGAACATACAACAGTACAGCACAAGGACAGGACCTTTGGCCCACAATGTTGTGCTGAACTAATTAAGCTAATGACACCTAATCCCTTCTGCCTGCACATGGTCCACATCCCTCCACTCTCTGCATATTCATGTGCCTATTTAAGAACCTCTTAAACATATCTATCGTATCTGCCTCCATCACCACCCCTGGCAGCACATTCCAGGCACCCACCGCTCTTTGTGTAAAAAACCTGCCCCGCACACCTCCTTTGAATGTTCCCCCTCTCACCTCAAATGCATGCCCACTGGTGTTAGACATTTAGACCCTGGGAAAAAGATACTGGCTGTCAACTCTACTTATGTCTCTCATAATCTTATAAACCTCTATTAGGTCTCCCCTCAACCCCCACTACTCCAGAGAAAACAACCCAAGTTTGTCCAACGTGTCCTTACACCCGCTAATCCAGACAGCATCCTGGTAAACCTCTTCTGCACCCTCTCCAAAGCCTCCACATCCTTCCTGTAATGGGGCGACCAGAACTGAATGCAATATTCCAGATGTGGCCTAACCAGATTTTTATAAAGTTGCAACATAACTTCCGGTCTCTTGAACTCAGTGCCTTGACTAATGCCTTCTTTACCACCTATCAACCTGTGCAACCACTTTAAGGGAGCTATGGACGTTGTCCCTAAGATCCCTCTGTACATCAACACTGTTAAGGATCCTGCCATTATCTGTTTACTGGCCCTTTACACTTGGTCTCCCAAAGTGCAAGACCTCACACTTGGCCATATTAGACTCCATAATGTTATAACCTACAGTTATGGAGATGATCATAGTTGACTGACTAAGTTGTGGATGGCCTGATACTAAAGTTGGTTCAGTCCTTTGACACCCAAAGACCTCAAGGAGGCATTTAACTGCAGAGCTTACCCCTCTGTGGCTGTTAGCTATGAGAATGATGAGGGATCTCCTCCAGAGAGTTCCGTCTCCTTCAGGTTCTATGCTCTTTTCTGTAACAAAAGGAAATAATAGACCCCTTGTGTGAATGGCATTTGTTCACCTGGTCATTGCAGTGCTTTGGATGAGGGAGACTGTAGGGGGAGGCTCCAAGCTATTCACGGTTCAGGGTGAGTAACAGTGGAAGTGAAATAGAAAACATATAAACTGGAACTGCCAAAAACATCAAAAAAGGGAAAATTTCTAAAATGTAAACAACCTCCCCTCAATGTTCTGGCAGAACAACTGAGCAGTGTAAAAAAAAGTGGACTAAGTCATTCAAAATAATTTGGGTGCAATATTTTTAATTGCCATTTTTCCTCAGTAACTGAAATTTCTAATGCCTCAAGTGAGACTGGAACCAAAGTATCAACATGAAGAAAAAATACACATTTCACAATGAGATGATCACATTTACCCATTTAATTGCCCTTCGTATCTTTCAGCTTTGGCTGATAGGATGCAGCCTCTTCCAAAAGCCTAGACTAGAGGGATCCTAGCTTTCTCCTCCCCACCATCCCCCCTCCCAACTCTTCCTCCCTCCTTGTCAATGTAATGAAATGGGTGCTTAGTCCTTGGACTCTCTTTGCACCCTCACACACCCCTCCCACATACCACCCTAACTCCTGCCTTTATGTATAAATAATGATGCTAGATTTTGGAGGATTTCACTTTAGGAGAAGGGGTTAATCAATGAAGCCTGAGATAGAACATAGAACAGTACAACACAGGAACAGGCCCTTCAGCCCACAATGTCTGCGCTGAACACGATGCCAAATTAAACTAATTTTCTTCTGCCTGTATATGATCTATATCCCTCCATTCCTTGCATATCCTTTTGTCTTTCTAACAGCCTCTTAAATGCCTGCATTGTATCTACTTCCACTACTACTCCCGACAGCTCATTCCAGGCACCCACCACTCTCTGTGTAAAAAACTTGCCCCGCACATCTCCTTTAAACTTTCCCCCTCTCACCTTAAATGCGTGTCCTCTGGTGCTTGATATTCTACCCTGGGAAAAATATTCAGACTGTCTACCCTATCTATGCCTCTCATAATCTTATAATCTATCAGGTCTCCCCTCAGCCTCTGACGCTCCAGAGAAAACAACCCAAGCTGACAGGGAAATGACAAGAAATCTCTTTACATTATAGTTGTAACCCTGGAATTTGTCACTCCAGAGGCCCGTCGATAGTCAGGTGTTGAGTATTTTCAAGTGGGAAATTGGGATTGAACAGGAGAGCGGATCAGCCACAGGGTCATGCTTGATCTTACCAAGTATTAGGACAGGCTTAAGGGCCCAAGTAAGACCACAAGACCATAAGATATAGGAGTAGAATTAGGCCATTCAGCCCATCGTGTCTGCTCCACCATTCAATCATGACTGATTTTTTTCAAACCTATTCTCCCACCTCCTCCCCGTGACCCTTAACCCCCTTACCAATCAAAACTTATCAATCTCTGCCTGAAATACACCCTGCACAGCCCTCTGCGGCAACGAATTCACCACCCTCTGCCTGAAGAAATTCCTCCTCATCCCGATTTTAAAGGGACGTCCCTTAATTCTGAGGCTGTGCCCTCGGACCTGAGACTCACCTCCTAAATGGTCTCCCTCTGCTTCTACTTTGTTGCTCTAATATCCAATGGACCACCCCAACACTCTCAACCTGCAAGACACAAATCTGATTCCTCGCAATACTATTTGGCACAACAACCTTTATTCCAATTGACCAAGCCAAGAGGTGGTTGGTGTTGGGGTGGGGAGGAGGAGCAAGCTGTCATTTTGTTAGCACGGAGCATGTATTGCACAAACTAAATCATGAGGTTGAGCCAACGTGTAACAATGAATCAGGCAAAGATGGATGGAAGCCAAAACCCCAGTATTGTGCAAGCAAAATGCAGCTGCCAGGGAATCTGGTTAATGAGGGATGACTTCCATCAACAATAGTGATGTAAGTTATTCTGTGGGACTTAGTCAGGCTCCCAGAGCATTTTCAGAGTGAGGACACAGGCTTGTGCCAACCAGCTGTGACATTCTTGGCTAATACTAGTGTCGGGTTTGCCAACTTCATCGAAAGCTGAACAATAGAACAACCGACTACAGTTTGGACAGTGCATGAAATATCAAGTACAAACTAATTCTGGCAAGGCCACAGTTATAAGGCAGTTTCAAGGAGCGGTGTTGGTACGAGAGGCCTTGATCAGCACTGCAGACGTATGTAATGAACTGGCCTAGGGATTATGATGCACCCACTGTGCATTCCTCACCAGATCAACACAGAAGCCAAGAGGCAATACGACACAGAGACTCTCAAATGTTTAGAAGGGGCAGCTGTTGAAAGGGGGAGTGGGTTCAGAGAGATAGGGACACAAGAGACAGTAGATGCTAGAATCTGGAGCAGCAAACGAGATGCTGGGGGATCTCAGTGGGTCAGGCAGCACCCGTCGGGGGGAATGGACAGTCGATGTTTCAGGTCAAGACACTTGGATGTCAGTTCAAGCAGTAATGTGCTCCCAGTCCTGTTAAGTTTTCATTCTACTTGTTACGGAGGCACCAATGCACAGGATCGCAAGAGGCTGCAGAGGGTTGTAGACTCAGCCAGCTCCATCATGGGCAAAACCCTGCCCACCATCGAGGACATCTTCAAGAGGCGGTGCCTCAAGAAGGTGGGATCCATCACTGAGGACCCTCACCACCCGGGACATGCCCTCTTCTCGTTACTACCATCGGGGAGGAGGTACAGGAGCCTGAAGACCCACACTCAACGATTCAGGAACAGCTTCTTCCCCTCTGCCATCAGATTTCTGAACGGTCCATCAACCCATGAACACTACCTCGTTATTCTTTTTTTTGCTCTAGTTATTTATTTTTGTAATTTATAGTAATTTGATATCTTTGGACTGCTGAAAAACAACAAATTTCACGTCATATAAGTCAGTGATAATAAATCTGATTCTGATTCAGATTCAGAGGGTGACATTCTTATGTTTGAGTCAGGCAGCTGTGAATACAAGACCCATTCGCTGCAAGTAAGTTTCTCATTGCACCTGTGTATACATGTACTTGTGCATCTGACAATAAACTCGACTTCGTCTTTGAACACCATTACCCCCATGGTGATAATGAAGGAGCATTTTTTGCCATCTTTTGGGGGAGATGTTCAACTGAGGTCCTATCTTCTCCTTCAGGTTACCATACAATGCTGAAGATCTCAAAGCATGATTTTGAAGAGCAAGACCTCTTGTATTGGTAAATTCTTATTGTTGTCTCATCATCATGTCAATAGATTATCTTGTAACAAAGGACGCATGGAGTTATAAAATGTACAGCACAGAAAGGGGCCCATTGCTTCCATGCCATCCTTTTTTGGCCCATCCACACTAAACCTATTTGCTTGCTTTAAGACAGAATCCTTCTTGCTGTTTGTGGGAACCTGCTGTGCATAGATATTCCCCCTCATTGCAACAGTAACCGCATTCTTTGGTTGCAAAGTGCCCAGCATTAGTGCTTTAGAAATGTAACTCTTACCTTTTTTAAATCATCTTTGTGATTGTTAAACAATTGCTCTGCTAATTTGTGGGGCGGGTTGGCGTTAACCTAAGTCCCAGCCCGTGTAGACAAACAAAAGAGGTTGTGAGTTTCTTTACACTTCAAGGTGAAACATTCAAAAAACAAAATGTGGGTTTGTGAATAAAACCAGGGCCACTTTCTCTCTTGTACTCTGTGACACTTGCAAGGTGAGACTGGGGTTTCACAGAATTGTATGGTTTATAAGATTAGCCTCAAAGAGTAAAACATGCTGAAGGAAACCATTGCCAGCAAGCAGTAAGTTTACGACAGGGCTTAATGGTCTCAGGCACACACCCTGGAACAGGAGGTAATGGTTAACTCTACAGGACGTCCATGGGCCAATTTACAAGGTAGTATTAATGTTACAGTAGAGGAGTGATGAAGTTATGGGAGTGCCAGCCCAGAGATCTGGAACATTGATCCAGAGTTGTGAGTTCATATCTCACAGCCTCTAAGGAATTTAAACTCTTCAATTTTAATTAACCATGAAACCATTGGATTGTTCTACAGACCCATCTGGTTCAGTAATGCACTTTAGGAAGGAGATTGCGTAGAGTCATAGAGTCATACAGCACGGAAACAGGCCCTGCGGCCCAACTTGTCCGTGCCAACTGAGTTGCCCAGCGAGCTGGTCCCATCTGCCCATGTTTGGCCCATAGCCCTCTAAACCTCTCCTATCCATGGATTTATCTAGATGGCTTTTAAATGTTGCTAATGTGCCCACCTCAACCACTATTTCTGGCAGCTCATTCCAAATACACACCACCCTTTGTGTGAAGAAGCTGCCCCTGATGTCCCTTTTAAATCTCTCACCTCTGATCTTAAACCTATGCCCTCTTGTTTTTAGCACCCCCAACCCTGAGAAAGAGACTACGTGCTTTCACCCTGTCTATGCCCCTCCTGACCTTATACACCTCTGTCAGGTCACCCCCTCAATCTCCTACATTCCAGGGAATATAATCTACGCAACCTCTCCTTGTAACTCAGGCCACCCCTCCCAAAGTCCAAGAAACATCCTGGTAAATCTTTTCTGCACTCTTTCCAGTTTAATAACATCTTTCCAATAACAGGGTGACCAAAACTGTACACAATACTCCGTAGCGGTTAGCATAACGCTATTACAGCGCCAGCGACCCGGGTTCAATTCCAGCCGCTGTCTGTAAGGAGTTTGTACGTTCTCCCCGTGTATCTGCATGGATTTCCTCCGGGTGGTCCGGTTTCCTCCCATATTCCAAAGACGTACGGGTTAGGAAGTTGTGGGCATGCTATGTTGGCGCCGGAAGCGTGGCGACACTTGCGGGCTGCCCCCAGAACACTCTATGCAAAAGATGCATTTCACTGTGTGTTTCGATGTACATGTGATGAATAAAGATATCTTAATACTCCAAGTGAGGCCTCTGTTGCCCCTACTGGGTGTGTCCGTCCTATGTGTGACTCCAGCCCCAGCCAATGCAGTTGATACTCTTAACTGCCTCCTCAGTTCAGGGGAAATTAGTGATGGACATAAAATGGAGTTCAAGGACAAGAGTTCAAGTTTATTATTGTCATCGGCACACATATCCAGGGAATAAATGCCATGAAAATTTGGTTTTTGCAGCAGCAGTGCAGTACATTACAAGGTGAGGACAAAGATAATTAACAGAAACTTAAATTAACATACGTTATACATAATTTACATGCATGGAAAATAAACATAGAACATAGAACATAGAAAACCTACAGCATAATTCAGGCCCTTCGGCCCACATAGCTGTGCCGAACATGTCCCTACCTTAGAAATTACTAGGCTTACCCATAGCCCTCTATCTTTCTCAGCTCCATGTATCGATCCAACAGTCTCTTAAAAGACCCTATCATATCCACCTCCACCACTGTTAACAATAAAATAAACATAACGACACTAGTGCAGGATTGAGAGAGAAAAAATCCAGTCCGAGGTAGTGTTGAGGTTTTTCAGGTGGGTTCAAGACCTGACGGCAGTGGGGAAGAAGCTGTTGTTGAACCTTGAGGTGTGGGTCTTCAGGCTCCTGTACCTCCTGCCTGATGGCAGCATTGAGAAGAGGGCACGGCCCAGATGGTGGGGGTCCCTGATGGTGGATGTCGCCTTCCTGAGACGTCCTGAGATGGTGGATGTCCTCGATGGTGGGGAGAGCTGTACCCGTGATGGAACTGGCTGAGTCCTACCACTCTCTGAGCTGGCATCGCCAGTGACATGAACCAATTTTATTTTTAAAAAAACAAGCAAAAAGAAACAGCTGGAGGAACTCAGCGGGTCAGGCAGCATCTGTGGAGGCAGAAGGATGGTCGATGTTTTGGGTCGAGACCCTTCACCAAACAAGGGTGTGCAATCACACGACATAAGGTTTGGGATTGAAGTCCAACTTCTCAAATGTGAGGTTAAGGAGATGTAAAAACAGGGATGAAACACTCTGCCGGTGGGAGCAGGGGCTTCCTCTGAGTGCTCCAGTTTCCCCCACATCTAAATGGCTTGCAGGTTGGTGGGTTAATTGGCCGCTGTACATTTCCAGAGGTTGGTGGCAGAGCTGCCGTAGGCGCATGGAGGAACCAGTGATGGCTGAGGGGAACTTCTATTCTGCCAGTGTTGAATGGTTTGATGCGAAATGAATGACAACACCCTCACAAAAAGGACATTCAACCCTTCAAGCCTACTCCTAGCTATTTAAGAAAATTCTCAAATAAGTACCAATCGCATGCAGGTACAATAACAACAGCAGGTACAATAACAACATTTAAAAGACATTTGGACAAGTACATGGATAGGACGGGTTTAGAGGGATACAGGCCAAACTTGGACAATTAGGACTAGCTTATGTGGGCACCTTTGTTAGCATGGACGAGTTGGGCTGAAGGGCCTGTTTCCGTGGTGCATTGCTCTATGCTTTCTCCCTACAGCCCTGTAAAACATTCCTTTACAAGTAATACTACTCCATTCTGAAACGTCCTATTGATTCTAGTTCCACTAGTGTCAAATGAATTCTCCTTAGGTAAGACACCTTTATTAGTCATATGTACATTGAAACACACAGTGAAATACATCCTTTTGCGTAGTGTTCTGGGGGCAGCCCGCAAGTGTCGCCACGCTTCCGGCGCCAACATAGCATGCCCACAACTTCCTAACCTGTACGTCTTTGGAATGTGGGAGGAAACCGGAGCACCCAGAGGAAACCCACACAGACACGGGGAGAACATACAAACTCCTTACAGACAGCGGCCGGATTTGAACCCAGATCACTGACCCTGTAAAGCGTTATGCTAACCGTCTCCCTGTTGGATTTTAACCTCAGGATTCTGGTGAAGTTTTCAAAGGAGTCTTTCAATTCATGAACCTTCTTTGATCCAAGTTTGATCCAAGTATCCAAGTTTTCCATGGGATATACAAGTTCCGGAATTCCTTCATCGGAATGTGGCCTCTAACGCTCCTCCCAGGACACTGGTTAGAGTTTATGTAACTTCAGAATACTAAGTGCCAAGTCAGAACACTGCCTTAGTGCTTCCTTCTGAGAAATATACATTCGTTTTTTCTCCCCCAAATTAAATGTGTTTGCAGAAATGGAATTAAAGGGAACTATAGTTCAACGGAATCAGAGATGTGGTCAAAGTTGAATTTTGCTGTTTCAGAGTCAGTACACAGTACAGGAGCAAATTAATTCATTAAATGAGGGTATCACGGGCAAGGAATTTGAACTGACTGGCTTATTAGTGGAGAATTAAGAGTCAACCACACTGTATGACTCCTGAATCATGCACAGGCCAAAGCTGCTGACAATAATTCTTTTCTCAAAGGGCGTTTATGAATCACATAGGTTTTGGAAGACAGTTTCACATTACCACTGTTGACCTTTACTCCAGATTTAGTTAACTGGCTGAAATAAATTCCATAGCTTCCATGGTAAGATTTGGACTCATAAACATTGGTCTAGATCTTAGCATAATTTGCTCAGTAGTTTAACCACTAAACTACCATGGGACTAAATACTGCAGATTAAATTGGTAAATTGGTTTATTGTTGTCACATGTACCGAGGTACAGTGAAAAGCTTTGTTTTGCATACCGTCCATACAGATCATTTCAAAACATCAGTGCATTAAGATAGTACAAGGGAAAAGCATAATGCAGAATAAAGTGTTACAGTTACAGAGAAAGAGCAGTGCAGGCAGACAATAAGGTGCAAGGTCATTACAAGGCAGATTTTAAAGTCAAGAGTCCATCTTATTGTACTAGGGAACCGTACAATGGTCTTATAACAGCAGGATAGAAGCCGTCCTCGAGCCTGGTAATACGTGCTTTCAGACTTTTGTATCTTCTGCCCAATGTGAAGGGGGAGAAGAGAGAATGTCCAGCGTGGGAGGGGTCTTTGATTATGTTATGTTATGATGATAAGATAAGATATCTTTATTAGTTACATGTACATCGAAACACACAGTGAAATGCATCTTTTGCGTCGAGTGTGCTGGGGGCAGCCCGCGAGTGTTGCCACGCTTCCGGTTCCAACATAGCACGCCCACAACTTCCTAACCCGTACGTCTCTGGAATGTGGGAGGAAACCGGAGCACCCGGAGGAAACCCACGCAGACACGGGGAGAACGTACAAGCTCCTCACAGACAGCGGCAGGAATTGAACCCGGGTGACTGGCGCTGTAATAGCGTTAAGCTAACCGCTACACTACCGTGCCTAATAACTCTGATTCTGATTCTGCTTTACTGAGGCAGCGAGAAGTGTAGACAGAGTCCATGGAGGTTACAAGAAATTACAAGACACATAAATCGGTGTCTCTTTTCCAGCACCCCTTTGCTTCACAAATTCCCAATTCCTCACCCATGGAAGGTTCATGTTGACTTTACACCCTCCCAGTACTGAAGGTGAAATAGCTCTGCCAGCGGTGGGAGGATTTAATTGCAGCTGGACACATTTGCCTGAGCTGTTCCCAAGTGAGGGGACAAATTTAGTGAGACTCCATCAAAAGAAGGATAAAGGTCAGAGTTTGTGCATGGAACAGAGCACTGGCACAATTTCCTTCTGACTTTGAACCCAACATCACCAGTGCTTACCCCTCACGTGTCCCAGGTCGGACCTTCTCAGTGGACTTGGACGTTAGGCAGGGGCCTTGGGAACCAGAAGCTGTGGACGTAAAATAATTAGCAAAACCAGCTGTGGTGAAGATGAGGAGAATTCAGTCTGTATACAGGATGCTGTGTTCTGGAAGGTTCTGCCTGAAAGAATGGTGGAAGCATATTCAATAGCAGCTTTCAAAAGCAAATTGGATAAAAACTTGGGATTGATTGAGTAGCTCTATATAACAGGTAATGGAGCCAAATTTAGTTCTTTATCCCACTTTCATTGAACTATCAGTCTGTGGCCGCCCACACTGTTACAGTAAGGACCAACATAAGCTTGAGGAACAGCACTTTATCTTCTGTGGGTAGGCTTCAACCTCCAGGGCTCAATATCGATGTCAACAGTTTCACCTAACTCACTCTCCCTGTACTGTGGAAGTGTCCTGACTGGTTGCATCATGGTCTGGGATGGCAATTCAAATGCACAGGAACGTCAGAAGCTGCAGAGAGCAGTGGTCTCTGCCCAATACATCACAGGCACATCCCTCCCGACCGTCAGTGGTACCTACAGGAGGCACTGCCTCAAGAAGGCAACATCCATCATCAAAGATCCCCACCATCTGGGCCATGCCATCTTCTCACAGCTACCACTGGGCAGGAGGTACAGAAGCCTGAAGTCCCACACCACCAGGTTCAAGAACAGCTACTTCCCTTCAACCATTCGGTTCTTGAACCAACCTGCACAACCCTAATCACTACCTCAGTATAGCAACACCATGACCACTTTGATCACTGCACTAAAATGGACTTCATTTTTCTTGTTCTAATTGTGTTCTTTCTTGTAAAAGTTGTATTTAACATGCTTAATTTATGCTTTTCCTGTGACTGCTGTTTATCTGATGCTCTGTGCCTGTGATGCTACTGCAAGTAAGTTTTTCATTGTACCTGTGCACACATGGACTTGTGCAGATGACAATAAACTTGACTTTGACTTTGGTAGGAGACAGAGGGTCATGGTGGAGGGTTATTTTTCAGACCGGAGGTCTGTGACCAGCAGTGTGCCGCTGGGATCGATGCTGGGTCCACTGTTGTTCATCATTTATATTAATGATTAGGATGATAGTGTAGGTGGCATAGTTAGTATGTTTGCAGATGACATTAAAATTGCTGGTATAGTGGACAGTGAAGAAGGGATCTGTTCTGGGCCCCCTGCTCTTTGTGATTTTTATAAATGACTTGGATGAGAAAGTGGAGGGATGGATTAGTAAGTTTGTGGATGACACAAAGGTTGGAGGGGTTGTGGAGAGTGTAGAAGGTTGTCGTAGGTTACAACGGGATATAGACAGGATGAAGAGTGGGGCAGAGAAGTGGCAGATGGGGCTCAATCCAGAAAAGTGTGAAGTGATACACTTTGGAAGAATGAATGTGAAGGCGGAGTACAAGGTTAACGGCAGGATTCTGAGCAGTGTGGAGGAACAGAGGGATCTTGGGGTCCAAGTCTATGGATCCCTCAAAGTTGCCATGCAAGTTGCTAGGGTGGTTAAGAAGACGTATGGTGTGTTGGCCTTCAGTAGTCAGGGGATTGAGTTCAAGAGCCGCGAGGTAATGTTGCAGCGCTATAAAACTCTGGTTAGACCACACTTAGGGTATTGTGTTCAGTTCTGGTCACTTCATTATAGAACGGATGTGGAAGCTTTAGAGAGGGTGCAGCGGAGATTCACCAGGATGCTGCCTGGATTAGAAACATGTCTTATGAGGAAAGGTTGAGTGAGCTAGGGCTTTTCTCTTTGGAGTGACACGGGATGAGAGGCGACTTGATAGAGGTGTATAAGATTATGAGGGGGATAGATAGAGTGGACAGCCAGCACCTTTTCCCCAGGGCGGCAATAGCAAATATCAGAGGACATTCGAAGGGCCCGTACTGTGCTGTACTGTTCTATGTTCTATGTTATCTAAGATTACAATGGGATCTGGATCAACTTGGCCAGTGGGTCAAGGAATGGCAGATGAAGTTTAATTCAGATAAACGGGAGCCATTGCATTTTGGCAAGACAGACCAGGGCAGGACTCACACAGTAAATGGCAGGACCCTGGGGAGTGTTGTAGAACAGAGAGTCCCAGGGGTGCAGGTACATAGTTCCTTGAAAGTGACGACTCAGGTAGACAGGGTGGTGAAGAAAGTGTTTGGAATACTCTCCTTCATAGGTCAGGATATTGAGTACTGGAGTTGGGACATCATGTTACAGATGTACAGGACGTTGGTAAGGCCACATTTGGAGTACAGCGTACAGTTCTGGTCACCCTGCTATGGGAAGGATGTCACTAAACCAGAGAGGGTGCAAAAAAGATTCACGAGGATGTTACTGGGATTGGAGGGTCTGAGTTACAAGGAGGGGTTGGAAAGGCTGGGACTATTTTCCCTGGAGCATAGGAGGCTGAGGGGTGACCCTCCAGCGCTTTATAAAATTATGAGAGGCAGAGAAAAAGTGAATAGTCACAGCCTTTTTCCCAGGGTTGGGGAGTCCAAAACTAGAGGACATTGGGTTAAAGGGGAAATAGTTAAAAGGGATCTGTGGGGCAACTTTTCCACACATAGGTGGTGGGTGTGTGGAACGAGCTGCCAGAAGTGGTGGAGGCAGGTACAATTATGACATTTAAAAGACATTTGGACAGGTACATGGATAGGGAAGGTTTAGAGGGATATGGGGGGCGGTGTACGTGCACCTGTCTACGTCAATGGTGCTGAGGTCGAGAGGGTTGAGAGCTTCAAGTTCCTGGGTGTGAACATCACCAACAGCCTGTCCTGGTCCAATCACGTAGATGCCACGGCCGAGAAAGCTCACCAGCGCCTCTACTTCCTCAGGAGGCTAAAGAAATTCGGTTTGTCCCCTTTGACCCTCACCAACTTTTACTGATGCACCATAGAAAGCATCCTATCTGGATGCATCACGGCTTGGTACGGCAGCTGCTCTGCCCAGGACCACAAGAAACTGCAGAGAGTTGTGGACACAGCCCAGCGCATCACGGACACCAGCCTCCCCTCCTTGGACTCTGTCTTTACCTCTCGCTGTCTTGGTGAAGCAGCCAGCATAATCAAAGACCCCACCCACTTGGGTCATTCTCTCTTCTCTCCTCTTCCATCAGGTAGAAGATACAGGAGCCTGAGGGCACGTACCAGTAGACTTAAGGACAGCTTCTATCCCACTGTGATAAAACTATTGAACAGTTCCCTTATACAATGAGATGGACTCTGACCTCACGATCTACCTTGTTGTGACCTTGCACCTAATTGAACTGCACTTTCTCTGTAGCTGTGACACTTTACTCTGTACTGTTATTGATTTTACCTGTACTCCCTCAATGCACTCTGTACTAACCCAATGTTACTGCATTTTGTAATGAATTGACCTGTACGATCGGTATGCAAGACAAGTTTTTCACTGTACCTCGGTCCAAGTGACAATAATAAACCAATACCAATACCAATATATGGGCCTAATGCAGGCAAATGGGACTAGCTCAGGTAGGCAACTTGGTCGGCATGGACGCGTTGGGCTGAAGGGCCCGTTTGGCGTGCTGTATAACTCTATGACTGACCAGTTCCGCTGTAGGTTATCCACCTGTAATATTGGCTTGGTTTTTCTCCCTCCACAGACGCTGCCTGATTGGCTGGGCATTTCCAGCATTCTCCTTCTGGTGCCACATCTACATTTCACGGCTTTAACACGTCTCTTTGTTTTCCCTCCCTCTCATTAATCCATCAACCAGACTTCATTAACAGCATATCACCATAGCAACCCTGACCTCCTCCTATCAGAGATATCCTTTTCATTCTATCCAACTCTCCTCATCTCTTCTGCCACGTCAAACTTACCTCATCACTTTCCCAGTTCTAACAAAAGCTCTTGGACCTGAAATGTTAACTGTATTTATTTTCTACAACTGCTGCCTGACTCGCTGAGCGTTTCCGGCATTTTCAGTTTCTATTTCAGATTTCAAGCATCTATAGCCTTCGACTTTCATTTACTGATCCTTAAGAGATGCTTGAAAATTCCCCTGGGTTCTGATTCTGGTACTAAACACTGAGTTTTAGTGTGACTTCAGACCACTAAAGTGACAGATCAATTGCAGGAGAGGAACCACTTCAAACACCACTGATCCTTGCGAACATTGCCCAACAGGAGACAGGAAGAGTTGTACAGTAATTCAGCCCTTCATTAGGTTTCTTCATGTTCAGAGCTAGCAAATGTGTTATTCAAGTTAAGGCGAGTCAGGAGTCACCGTTCTATCACGGTAATCTGCTTCATCCACACAAAACCTCCACCTTCCTCCAGATCTGACCGCTGGTACAAAGCTTCTTCCTGTCTCTCTGTCGCTGGTTGGCCTTCAGTTATATAATTCCAGTTCTGGAGTGGTCTCTCAACAACCCCCTCTCTCTCTCTCTCTCTCTCTCTCTCTCTCTCTCTCTCTCTCTCTCTCTCTCTCTCAAATACACACACTCTCACACTCTCTCTCACACACACTCTCTCTCACACTCAGTCTCATGCACTCTCTCACACACACTCTCCCTCACACACACACACTCTCTCATACACTCTCTCTCACACACACACACACACCCTCTCTCACACTCTCTCTCACACACACTCTCCCTCTCTCTTTTCCTCTCTCTTTCTGTCTCCCTCTCTTTCTCGCATACTTTCTCACTCTCTCTCTCACACACATACCCTCTCTCGCTCACACACACACATACTCTCCTCTCACTCTCTCTTTCTTTCTCTCTCTCTCTCTCTGTCTGTCTGTCTATCTCTCTCCCTCTTCCTTTAAGATGCTCTTTAAAACCTCTATCAGCATGTTCTAATGCTACCTTCTTTGGCTCAGTGTCAACTTTGCCTGTTCATCTCCTGTGGCATTGATCTCTGCAGTAACAGTGTGAGATGAATGTGAGTCACTCAGTGTGGAATAGACGACTGGAGATGGATGGCTAAGTTTGTCACAAGGCAGATGCACTCACATCTGCATCTTTTGGCCTTGGGATGGGTGAAGATGGTTGGAGTCATACAGGGGTGAATGGGGGGGGGGGGCAGGGGAGGTTACCAAGATGAGGAATGAGACATATTTTTATGTTGGGGTCAAAGGCATCAAAGATGGAGATGAGAGGCGGTTCAGTGAATCTTGTTGCAACAACATGGTGGAACTGTGATACCCTGTAATGTTACCTTGTACGCAATGGAAACCCTGCCTAAGGCAGGCTGTCCGTTGTCTGCCTCTTCCACTGATGCAGGACACTGGAACATCCACGTCAACCAGCTGGCGCCCAATGCCTGTGCTACAAAAGGCCATAGCTTTCAGTGGGAGCTCACAGGAGGAAAACCCTCAAAACTCCACTGCAATCTCATCTCACGTGCAATAACAATGATGCCAGGCTGGTTATGTTGATTGATTTCATTTCCACAGCCCTGGATAAATCCCAGAAACATGAGTTCAAATGGCAGCATTGGCAGTTGGAAAATGTCAAACTCTAGCAATTAAATACTAGAAGATACAGGAGCCTGAGGGCCCGTACCGCCAGGCTTAAGGACAGCTTCTATCCCACTGTGATAAGACTATTGAACGGTTCCCTTATACAATGAGATGGACTCTGACCTCACAATCTACCTGCACTGCACTTTCTCTGTAGCTGTGACACTTTACTCTGTACTGTTATTGTTTTTACCTGTGCTACCTCAATGCACTCTGCACTAACTCAATGTAACTGCACTGTGTAATGAATTGACCTGTACGATCAGTATGCAAGACAAGTTTTTCACTGTACCTTGGTACAAGTGACAATAATAAACCAATACCAATACCAATAAATAAAATCTGCTCTAGAGGAGCTAGCCTCTATAAAGGCAAACAGGAAACTGGTGGACTTTATTTTAAGAAGCAAATCTCTCTGGTTTACTGGGAAAGAAACGTGCCATTAAATCAGCTGGAGGAACTCATGGGTTACAGACAGGTTATATTCCAAGTGGTTATATTCCCACTTGGTTGTATTCCAAGTCAAGGATGGTGTGGGACTTGGAGGGGAACCTGCAGGTGGTGGTGCTCCAGTGCTCCTGCTGCCTTTCGTCCTTCTTGGCGGAAGTGGTTACAGGTTTGGGAGGGCTGTTGGAGTAGTCTGACACCCGCTGAGTTCCTCCAGCACGTTGTGTGTTGCTCCAGATTCCAGCATCTCCAGTCTCTTGTGTCTACCATTAAATCAGTAGCGCGGCACGGTAGTGTAGCAGTTAGTGTAACGCTATTACAGCGCCAGCGACCCAAGTTCAATTCCAGCCACTGTCTGTAAGGAGTTTGTACGTTCTCCCCGTGTCTGCGTGGGTTTCCTCCGGGTGCTCCAGTTTCCTCCCACATTGCAAAGACGTACGGCTTAGGAGCTGTGGGCATGCTATGTTGGCGCCGGAAGTGTGGCGACACTTGCGGGCTGCCCCCAGCACATTCTCAGTAACGCAAAAAGATGCATTTCACTGTGTGTTTTGACGTACGTGTGACTAATAAATAATCTTAATCTTACTGGGTCTCATAGAGTCTCATGGAGAGAAACAGCACAGAAACACCAAGTCCACACCAACCATCAAGCACCAGTCCTATGTCAATCCCATATTTTTATCCTCCCCACATTCTCAGCAAGTCACCCCACTCACCCACACACTAAGGGACAATATACAGTGGCCAATTACTCTACCAACCTGTATGTCTTTGGAAACTGGGCGGAAACCATCCAGAGGAATCCCACATTGTCTCAGGGAGAACATGCATGCTCCACACAGAGAGCACCCTGGGTGTCTGGCACTGAGAGATAGCAACTCTACCGCATCCCATGATATTATACGTGACCATTGATCTAGCAACATGATTGAGTCCTAACCACTCTCTGAAGTAGCCCAGGAGGCAATAGCGATAGGACAAGAAAGAATGGCTTTAGCAGCGATGTCTGTAATGCGTGAATGAATAAAAGAACGGCTAAGGTTAGTATGGGACCTCCAGGGAACAAGGCTTGGGGGATTAATACCAGCAAACAAGGAACAGTCACAAACATTAAGTAATTTTGCATTGATCTTCACTGTGGATTCCTGGAATGAGAGGGTTGTCCAATAATGAGAAGCGGGACAACAATATTCTTTGGCGTTTAGGAGAATGAGGAGTGATCTTATTCAGACATATAAGATCAGAAAGAGGCTTGGAAGGTTAGATGTTGAATGTCTCACTTGAGGCAGAGTCAAGAACAAGGGGACGCAGCTACAAAATAAGGAGCCGCGCATTTAAAACTGAGGTATGTAGAAACTCCTTCTCTCCGATGGTGGCGAATCTTTGGAATTCTCTGCCCCCAAGGCTGGTGGAGGCTGGATCATTAGATATACTTAAAGTGGAGATAGATAAATATTTGAAGGATCAAGGGATTGAGGGCTAGGGGAAACAGGCACAGAAGAGGAGTTGAGGCCTGTATTGAATAGCCATGATCATATTGAATGGTGGGGCAGGCAAGAGGGGTTTGTATTTACAGAACATCCTATTTGGCTTTGATGGTGGTGAGCTGGCACTTTGAATTGCTTCAGTCCTTCTGGCGAAGGTGTTTCCACACTGCTGTTGGGGAGGGAGTTCCAGGAGTTAGATCCAATGACAATGAAGGAACGGCAATATATTCCAAGTCAGGATGGTGTGGGACTTGGAGGGGAACCTGCAGGTGGTGATGCTCCAAAGGAACTGCTGCCCTTCATCCTTCTTGGCGGAAGAGGTTACAGGTTTGGGAGGGCTGTTGGAGCAGTCTGGGCAAGTAACCGCAGCGTATTTTATCAGTGGTACACACAGGTGCCACTGCGTACTGAGGGAGTGAGTGTTTAGGCTGGTAGATGGGGTGCTAATTGAATGGGCTGTTCTGTTTTGGAAGGTGTCGAGTTTCTTGAGACTTGCTGGTGCTGCACTCTCCAGGTCAGTCAAGAGTGTGTCATCGCAAAAGTTGGGCTGCAAGGGGTCGCAGTCAAAAGGAGGCGTCGTTCTTGGCCATTGTCCAAACTCTGCCATTGTCATGGTGACTTTTGCTCACCCTCGGTGCACAGAACAAGCAAGGAACTGGCAGAGGGCAGAGGTTTCAGATGGTTGGAGGGCAGGAAGATGTTAAAGAGATTTTAAAACAGTGATGAAACAGGTTCAAATCCAGGAAGCACAGCAGTGGCCTGAAGCAAGTTTCCTGGGGTCATGATCTCCGACATCATAACAACATGAACATGTTCTTAATAAAAAGAAATCCATACAACTAGTCTGTGCTGCTGAGATAGTACTAGCATACTATAAATTAGCCATCACATACAGTGGGAAACTGCACTTACATAAAATACCCAATGTATTGGTGTGGCAACTACACCATCGAAAGTATCTACAGGAGGCACTGCCTCAAGAAGGCAACCTCCATCATCACAGATCCCCACCATCCGGGCCGTGCCATCTTCTCACAGCCACCCTCGGGCAGGAGGTACAGAAGCCTGAAGTCCCACACCACCAACTTCAGGAACAGCTACTTCCCTTCAACCATTCGGTTCTTGAACCAACCTGCACGACCTTAATCACTACCTCTGTATAGCAACACTGGGACCACTTTACACTTCAATGGACTTTGTTGTTTCTTGTTCTAATTGTGTTCTTGTATAATTTATATTGCTAACTTATGTTTTCTTGTGAATGTTGTGTATCTGATGCCATGTGCCTGTGATGCTGCTGCAAGTAAGTTTTTTATTGCACCTGTACACACATGTGCATATGACAATAAACTCCACTTTGACTTTGGACATTGGTGTGGGACGATGAGGTCACATTAGCCATTGAGTGTCAACGAAGCATTTATTGCTAATCATAGAATTATTACAAAACTCACGGAAGCCACTCAGCCCACAGAATCTGTGGCAGCTCTAATGAGTAAAATCCACTATCTCACCTGATATCAAATCAACACTTAAAATATAAAATGTTTGCATCAGCTAAATTGTAGGCCAGTTTTTTGTCAGATCTCTGTGGTGCAGTTATGAAAGTACTGATGATTCTGCAGTCGCTTATTCTGTCTGCTTGGTTGGGGTTTTCCATTTGGTTCAAGGTTCTCTGAAAGCCCTATCACTTATTATACATAGGGAGGATTATCTGCAGGCCAGATAGATAAGTATTTGAATATAGAGGACTTGAAGGTCATGGGGAACTGACACAGAGGAGGAGTTGGGTCCAGCATAGATCAGCGATGATCATGTTGAATGGTGGGGCAAGCTTAAGGGGTCTACTGGACTTCTCCTGCTCTTATTTTCTTGTGTTCTTGTGTTCTTTTCTTTTTCGTGTTTGTGGCTTGCTGAAAAGCCTTACTAAGAATTTACTCTAACAAGTAAAGAACTGAACTCAACACAACAGGAAAGTCCCTCGCTCGTAGCTTGGGTGAAACCAGAATTGGCCTCATTACCTGTGGCTTTGCAAAGGTAAAACAAACCAAGGTTCATTCTCTTTGCAATTTTAACTTGGGCACACAGACCCTATTGCCCATTCTGCCACTTGATCTGGGCTACTGGAATTCGTTACATGGGAAAACCACTGTTTGCACACTGAAAAACATGATGATGCTGGAGGAACTCAGCAAGGCCAGGCAGCATCTGTGGAGAAAAACAGGCGGTCAACGTTTCAGGTCAGGACCCTTCTTCAGTCCTGACCCAAACGTTGACCGCCTGCTTTTCTCCACGGATGCTGCCTGGCCTGCTGAGGTTCCTCCAGCATCACAGTGTTTTTTCATTGAGATTCCAGCATCTGCAGTCATTTGTTTCTCTCTCGTCAAGTTGAGGTTGGTTTTTGATACTGGTACCTGGCTAGCTGGACGTGCCAGTGGTCGTTCAATGGGTAGAGTTCTTGTTTCTAGAACAGTAGGTAGTGGGTTCAAGATCCTCTTGAGGACAAGGATATCAGCTAATGATGCAGTACTGTGGTGGTGCTGCACCATTGGAGGTGTCATCTTTTGGATGTGACATTTAAGTCCTGTCCTTTCTCTCAGGTAGGTCTGAAAGAACGTAGAACATAGAACAGTAGAGGATAGGATCATCCCTTTGGCCCACGATGTTGTGCCAAACTAATTAAACCAATTACTCCTAATTAAACTAATTCCTCTTCTCCGCCCATTGACCATCTCCCTCTCTTCTCTGCATATTCATGTGCCTATCTAAGAGTCTGTTAAACGCTCCGGTGCTATCAGTCTCTATCACCATCCCTGGCAGCATATTCCAGGCACCCACCACTCTCTGTGTAAAAAACTTGCCCCACACATCCCCTTTGTACTTACCCCCTCTCAACTTAAGTGCATACTTTCTAGTATTAGATGTTTCAATCCTGGAAAAAAGATATTGGTTTTTTAAAGAGAGGAAGGACTTCACCCAATGTCCTGCCCAAGATTTATCCTTCGGTTGTCAGGAAAACACATCATCAAGACACTACTGTTGTATATAGGAGCTTCCTATTTACACATAAGCCACTCTGTTTCTTATATCAATCATAGGAGTTTAAAAGATATTACCCTGGTTGCAGAGTACACAGGACACCCTGAGACCATAAGGTTTTCTGACCATAAGAACAAGCTATCCCCCAAAACACCTCGCCCATTATTCCCTTCCACCAACCACCATTTCATCCATGTTGTCCCTTCCTCTTATTTCCTTGAGATCTTCAGTGATGCTGCAAGCTGTTCCTCATGATTGTTTGGATTTGTTTTTAGATGATGAACAGACAGTGGATCTGAAGCAGCAGTGGGTGAGGTCTGAATAAATGGTAGAAGGGCTGAATGGCCTCATCCTTCTCCTAAAATAAAAACACTTAACAGTCAGTGTGATAGCCCAAGGGCCAAAAGCCAAAGATCACAAAAAAGAGCTGGAGGAGCTCAGCAGGCCAGGCAGCATTTGTGGAGGCAAAGGGATTGGTGACATTTTGGGTCAAGGCCCTGCATTAAGATCCCAAGTCTTGACCTGAAATGTTGACCTATCCTCTGCCTACGCAGATGCTGCTCGACCCACTGAGTTTCCTCCAAGCTGTTTATTTTTTGGTCCGGATTTCTGCATCTGCAGTCTCCTGTAAATTCAAGGACCAAGCTGAAATTTTTTAACTGGTAATTGGTAATTGGTTTATTATTGTCACATGTACTGTGTATTGGTATTGGTATTGGTTTATTATTGTCACTTGTACCGAGGTACAATGAAAAACTTGTCTTGCAAACCGATCGTACAGATCCAATTCATTACATAGTGCAGTTATATTGAGTTAGTACAGAGTGCATTGAGGTGGTGCAGGTAAGCGAAAAACTTTGCTTTGCATGCCATCCATGCAGACTATTTCATCACATCAGTACATTGAGGTAGTACAAGGGAAAAGCAATAACAGAATGCAGAATAAAGTGTCACAGTTACAAAGAACGTGCAGTGCAGGCAGACAATAAGGTGCAAGACCCTGACAAAGTAGATTGTGAGGTCAAGAGTCCATCTTATTGTTACAAGAGCGAGGTTCAACAGCAGGGTAGAAGCCTGGTGGTACGTGCTTTCAAGCTTTTGTATCTTCTGCCTGACAGGAGGGGAGAGAAGAGAATGCCCAGGGTGGGAGGGGTCCTTGATATTCTGGCTGCTTTCCCGAGGCAGCGGGAAGTGTAGACGGAATCGATGGAGGGGAGGCTGGTTTGCGTGATGGACCTGGCTGCGTTCATAACTCTGCAATTTCCTGCGGTCTTGGACAGAGCAGTTGCTGCACGTGATGAATCCAGGCTGTACAAACAGCTATGGTGCATTTTGTAGATGGTCCACACTGGGAACTGGCAGTGAAAAGAGTGGATTTCAGGGTAGAAGGGGTGCCAATCAAGTGGACTCGTCCGTTCTGGGTCAGCTGCCAGACCACTTCACTGAAGATCATGCCAGCCCCTAAACATTTGTGCAGGCACGTGTGTGCTCAGGGAAACAAACTCGACCACAAGGGTCAAAGAATTTGCAGCTTTGGAAATTTATCAAACCTGACACAGCATTGTGGTTTACCCAGAATTTCCCAATCAATTCAAAAATGCTCCAAATTATTTCACGAGGTTTGGCTGCCGTGTTATGACAGGATCTTCATAATTTCTTCACCAACCATCTGCTCTGACTGTAATTGTTTGCAAGATATCAGGGGTGGGGCAAGACTTGGAGAGGATAATTCTCTGATCAGCCATATGTTAGCTTAAGATAAGGGTAATCATTAGCCCCTATGTGGTGTCTTTCTCTTAAAAAAACATCTCAAGCCATTTGACAGAATGTCAGAATGGAACAGGAAATGGGTTAGAGTCAGAGTCATAGGGTCATACAGCACGGAAACAGGCCCTTCAGCCCAACTGGTCCATGCCGACCAAGATTCCCATCTAAGCTAGTCCCATTTGCCTGCGTTTGGCCCATATCCCTCTAAACCATTCCTATCCCTGTACCTGTCCAAGTGCCTTTTAAATATTGTTAATATACCTGCCTCAACCACTTCCTCTGGCAGCTCGTTCCATATACTGACTACCCTCTGGGTGAAAAAGTTGCCTTTCAGGTTCCTATTAAATCTTTCCACTCTCAACCTGAAACCTATGATTCCCAGCCCTGGGAAACAAACTGTGTGCATTCACCCTATCTATGCCCCTCATTATTTTTTACACCTCTATAATATCACCCCTCATTCTCCTACGCTCCAATGAATAAAGTCCCAACCTGCTCAAGCTCTCTCCATAACTCAGTCCCTCGAGTCCCGGCAACATCCTTGTAAATCTCCTCTGCACTCTTTCCAGCTCAGTGGCATCTTTCCTACAGCAGGGTGACCAAAACTGAACACAATATTCCAAATGTGGCCTTACCAACGCCTTGTACAACTGCAACTTAACATCCCAACTTCCGTACTCAATGCCCTAATGATGGCCAGTGTGGCAAGAGTAATGACAGACTCGTATTTATTTAGTATCTTTCATGTTCCTTCCAGTTGTGGACACAGCTAGCATATCACGGAAACCAGCCTCCCCTCCACAGACTCTGTCTACACTTTTCACTACATAATCAAAGCCAACATAATCAATGACCCCTCCCACCCCGGACAATCTCTCTTCTCCCCACTTCCACTGGGCAGAAGATACAAAAGCCTGAAAGCACGTACCACCAGGCTCAAGAACAGCTTCTATCCCGCTGTTATAAGACTATTGAACGGTTCCCTAGTACGAAAAGATGGATTCTTGACCTCACAATCTACCTCGTCACGACCTTGCACCTTATTGTCTGCCTGCACTGCACTTTCTCTGCAACTGTTACACATTATTCTGCATTCTGTTATTGTTTTCCCTTGTACTACCTCAACGCTCTGTTGTAATGAAGTGATCCATATGGATGGCATGTAAAACAAAGTTTTTCACTGTACCTCTGTACATGTGACCAATTCGATTCAATTCAATTCACTTCAGTGAGCAATGCTTTGGATGTTGGAGGAAGTAGATTACGAGGGTTTTAAAAGGTTGGAGGGAAAGTTGTCAAACAAGGGGCCTGGGAAGCCTCAAGAGTGGACGGCTGTGTTAGTGGGACGGTGGGCCCTCACACATTCAGGGAAGACCCAACAACCATGAAACTGTGGATAGTCAATCCTTTACAGTCATCCGTCCGATCAGTAGAAGGTGTCCGCCCTGCATTCCGTTTCCTTTTTACTGCCTGTGAACGGCATGATCTGCCTGGACAGAACACAAAGAAAGTTTCTCGCTGTATCTCGGTACACGTTACAATAATGAACAAATTCAAATTCCAGCTCGGGGTTATAAAGCTGTAAGTGAACTGAGCTTTTATGCAGTGTGATGGTGGCAGAGAGAATGCAGAGGGAGGTTCTCTGTCGGAACCGCTCTGCAGGCAGGCAGAGAGAACTGAAGGTGGTGTGGACTGGAGGACCTTTACAGCCAACTCCTGCCTCCACTCAATGCTGGTGTGTGTCAGCACTGATTGTATTGATCTCAAGCCAATTACTGCAGAAGTCAAAGACAAAAGATACGAACATTTCTCCCTATGTGTCACCTCAGTGAAAACTCAGCAAAATACTTGCCTTGCACGTATGTCATTGGTCCAGTAATCCAGATATTGTGTATAAATCGCACCAGCTGTTTAGTAATGTTGGTTGGCCTAGATTATGGGGAGAAGCCCTTTGCACTGTTGCAAATGTTGGCCGTGGTATCCAACAGAGCAGATGGTACCTCATCCAAACGAAAGTGCAGCACTCTGTTGGTGATGCCCTGGCAGAGTCAATCTGTATTTTGTGTTAGTCTATCGAGCTTCAAGCCCAGGCGTGCAAGAACTGACATTGAACCATCTGACAGGGAAATGGAGTTACAGGATAATTAGAACAGAGCACTTTGATATAGCTTGTTCCCTGTTTTAAAGTTGTGCTTTCTATCCTATTGTTCAATTATAAATTCCAAGGGTCACTTTTGTACAGAGATCACCTTAGTAAACATATCACACTGTAATTACATCTCCTGCAGTTATGGTTACCCCTTATTATTTTCTCTGGGTACAATAACACATTTACATAGCCAGTTCGCATTATAAGTCTGACATAAACACAATGGAAAGGTTTGCGTGACATTCTCTATCTTCCGTCTCTCTGGAACTAGCAACAGCTCTGTGGCTATCCTGCAGTCCTGGTCTCCTGCACACCTCTGAATTTAATGCTCCGCCTTTGACAGCCATTCCTTCAGCTGCCAGGGTCCTGAGTTCTGGAATCTCTTTCCTAAACCTTCCTGCTTCTACCCTTTTAAGACACTCCTTGAAACCTCCCACAATGAACACCTGTCCCAATATCCCCTGTGAAGCACAATGAGACCTTTCTACAACGTGAAATGAGCTGTTTGTTGTTGGTGTTTTCGAGATTTTAATCCAATGCCTGAAACAGGTGCTGGTGGAGATTTGCCTACACAAGGCAGCAACAGTGTAGTTAAGGTGTGGGACATCATTGTCAGGGTCCACATGGGTTACTCCAGACCACATTAACTTTTATGTAAGTGAAATGCAGCTGAGAGTAATGTCACGACTGGCACAGTTCCTTCAGTAATTACCCCTGCACCTGGATTGTTCCAATTACTTTATTTTACAAAGGAACACATCACAGTCTTTCCCCAGTGCTTTGGTTTTTCTCGGAATTAATTCAATTAAATGCAATTATACTGGAGACTGAGAATCTAATTTTTATGGGCACATTTAACCACAAACAATACTTATTGCTTTCACGAATACCTCACCAATTAAGCTATTAAATGTATCCGCACAGTTGGTGGCTAATTAAAAAGGAATCGATTTATAAAAGAAGAAAGTGCATTTACAGCTGGTTTCGTGACCCCAGGACATCCCAATCAACAATGTTCTTCTTGTAGTTACTGTAATAACATAAGAAACCTGGCAAATAATTGTCACACAGCAAGATCCCATGGGCTGCAGTGTGATAAACACCAGGCAAACTGGCTTCAGTGGCAATCATAGATCATAGAATCAACAGCACAGAAACGGGCCCTTATGTCCCAGCTCAGACAGGCCAACTGTGATGCCCATCTACACTAACTCCATCTACCCACACTAGGCCCGTCTCCCTCTATGACTTCCGTATCCCAGAACCTGCCCAAACACCTTTTAAGCATTGTAGTTATATCTGCCTCTACCACTTCCTCTGGCAGCTCATTCCAGATATTCACCGCCCTCTGTGTGAAAAACTTACCACTTTAAATTCCTCCCCTCTCACCTTAAACCTGTGCCCTCTAGTTCTAGACTCCCCTGCCCTGGGAAAAAGACTATCTATGCCCCTCATAATTTTATAAACCTCTATAAGGTCACCTCTTCGCCTCCTATGTTCCAATGAGAATAAACCCAGCCCATCTAATCTCTCCTTACAACCCTCCATCCCGGTGAATCTCTTCTGTGCTCTTTCTATTGCTCCAACTTCCTTCCTGTAGTGTGGTGACCACGAAATACAGTCTCACCGATGTTTTGTACAACTGCATCATCACATCCCAACTTCTATACTCAATGCCTCAGCCCATGAAGGAAGCAAACCAGATGTCTTTTTCACTACCCTATCCGCCTGTGTCACCACTTTCAGGGGAGCTATGGATTTGCACCCAAGGCCTTTCTGTACATCAACACTCCTAAGTTCCCTGCCGTTTACTCTACATGTCCAACCGGAATTTGAAAGTGTATTACCTCACACTTGTCTAGATTAATTTCCACCTGCCATTAATCCGCTCTGCAGCTGATCTATGAACCGCTGTATTCTTAGACAGCCTTCTTTGCAATGTACGCCTCCACCAATTTCCTTGTCATCTGCAAACTTACTATTCAGACCACATTCTCGTCCAAGTCATTTATATATATTACAAACAACAAAGGCCCCAGCACTGATCCCTACAAGATACCACTTATTACAGACTTCCAGTCAGAAGAACACCCCTCCACACTACCCTCTGCCTCCTATCACGGAGACAATTTTGGATCCCGAATCAATTGTGGATACCATGTCTAAAGCCTCGATGAAGTCCATGTAAACCATGTCTATCGCTCTGTTTTCATCAATTTCCTCACAAAACTCAGTCAGGTCAATGAGACAGAATCTCCCCTGCACAAAACCATGCTGACTATTTCTAACCAGTCCCTGCCTTTCGAAGTGAACATAAGTCTGTCCCTCAGAATCTTCTCCAACAACTTCCCTACCACTGATGTAAGGCTCATCAGCCTGTAGTTTCCAGGCTTATCTCTACAGCCCCTTTTGAACAAGGGGGACAACATTTACTAATTTCCAGTCTTCTGGTATCTCACCCATGGACAATGAAGATGCAACCATCTCTGTCAGAGCCCCAGCAACCTCCTCCCTTGCTTCCCTTAGCATCTGGGGATTCATCCACCCTAATATGCTCTGATATTTCAAACACGTCCTCCTTCCTGCAATAATGCTCCAAAATATCAGCATACCCCTCCTTCTCCCTGGTGAATACTGATGAGAAGTAGTCATTTAGGATCGCGCTCATATCCCCTGACTCCACACATAGATTACCCCTCTGGGGCCTGATGGGACCTGTTCCTTCCTTAGCTATCTTCTTGCTTCTACTATAAAAGGCTTTAACTTCTTAACGCTGCTTGACAAAATCATTTCATGGCCCCTTTTTGCCATCCTACTTTCTTTCTTAAGTTTTCTCCTATATCCCCTATAAAACTCAAACATCTTGTTTGATACCAATATCCTGTACCTGACATGCACTTCTTTGTTTTTCCTGATCATACCTTCAATATCCTTCATTAGCCAAGGTTCCCTAAACTTACCATCTTTGCCTCTGACCTTTACAGGGTAATGCTGACTCTTGGTTGGGGGATGAATATTGCACCCAGTACACTGGGGAGAACTCAACAATCCTTCTACAAAGTGGTGTCACGGGAGCTTTTGATGGAAAGGACTGAGAGGTCCTTTCATAGAATGGTAAACAGCCAGGAAGAAGGCCGTTTGACCCATCAAGCCCATACTTGCTCACACCATGATCAATGCAGTGAGACCTCCTCAGCCGACCTCTCCCAACTGTCCGGCAATGCTTTGCATTCATGTATCAATTCAAAATCTATTTGGAAGCCAGGACTGAAACTGCCTCCCTCACCCTGTCAGTCAACACATCCCTGACACTAACCACCCATTGTCTAAAAAAAGCTCTTCGTCTTGCTTCTTTTGCTAATTGGTGGAACAGTCAAGAACCAGAGAATTACTGACCTTAAAGCTCTGATTCTTGACCCTTCCACCAATGAGGACAGTTTCCTTCTCTCTTTCCTATGCAGGCCCCTCATCACTCAGAACATCTCCACATATCCTGACCTTCCCTTCTCCAAGGAGAACAATCCCAGTTGTTCAGTCCCTCACACCTGGAAGCATTCGAGCAAAACCTGACCTCGCCTTCTCCAAGGCCTTCACATTTCCTAATTGGATGCAATTCTTCACTTGTGGCTGAACCAGGGTTTCAGTAATTGGTACATTGATTTATTAAAGCCACATGTACTGAGATACAGTGAAAAGCTTTGTTTGCGTGCCACCCAGACAGATCATTCCATCCATAAGTACATCGAGGTAGTACTAAAGGAAAGCAATAACAGAATGCAGAATAGTTACAGAGAAAGTGCAGTGCAGGTAGACAGTAAGGTGCAAGGCCATGATGAGGTAGACTGAGAGATCAAGAGTTCATCTTTAAGCATATGAGAGATCCATTCAAGAGACTTATAACAGTGGGAAAGAAGCTGTCCTTGAGCCTGGTGGGATTGATCCTAACTTGCTCACTTCTGAAGTTTATGCCTAGATCCCGTTATTCTTAACCACTTACTGACCTATCCTGCCACCTCACACATTGATGTAAACATACATTGAGGTCTCTTTTTAGAATTATGGCCTCTCTAATACATTTGCCTAGAAATTGGACCAAATGTTTACCTGTTCTTATTGCATAATTTGCACGGATTTCTGGTGGAATTTCTGAGGGACAGAATTTCACTTGGAAAGACAGGGTCTGATTAGGAGTCAGCATAGTCATGTCTCACAAACTGATAGTTTTTTTGAGGAGGTAACTAAGAAAATTCATCAATTCTTCGAGTGGTAGGCGTGATTTACATGGACTTCAGCAATCAAGAAATCAGATAAAGCACTTCCAGAATCAGAATCAGAATCAGGTTTATTATCACTGACTTGGACGACATGAAATTTGTTGTTTTGCGGCAGCGGTACAGGGCAAAGACATAAAAATTACTATAGATTACAAAATAAATAAATGTGAAAAAAAAGGAATAAAGAGGTCATGTTCGTGGGTTCATGGACCGTTCAGAAACCTGATGGTGGAGGGGAAGAAGCTGTTCCTGAAACATTGAGTGTGGGTCTTCAGGCTCCTGTACCTCCTCCCCGATGGTAGTAACGAGAAGAGGGCATGTCCCGGATGGTGAGGGTCCTTAGTGGTGGATGCCGCCTTCTTGAGGTGCTGCCTCTTGAAGATGTCCTCGATGGTGGGGAGTGTTGTGCCCGTGATGGAGCTGGCTGAGTCTACAACCCTCTGCAGCCTCTTGCGATCCTGTGCATTGGAGCCTCCATACCAGGCGGTGATGCAACTAGTCAGGATGCTCTCCACCGTACATCTATAGAAATTTGTCAGAGTCTTTGGTGATGGACTGAATTCCCTCAAACTCCTAACAAGTGTGATTCCCTTTGAAATAGGTGTCATTTCCCGAATATTATCCATGCTGGTGTTGATGCCATCGACATGCACAATGCTGTTAACTCACTGACATAAATTGGAGCAATGAAGTGTAACCTATGAATTGCATTTTTCATTCACATTAAAACAAGTAGCAAATCCAACACCAAGAATTAAAGTGTCTCCCCTACTGGGACATCAGTGTGCCCTGAGTAAGATGACCTGTCTGTCCACTTGTACTGGAGATTATTTCTATGAGAGACAGTACTTACAGGTGCTTTCCACAGCAGTGGTTGATCCTGAGAACTCCACTTCTATGATGAGCCTGTGACTCACGATGTCCTAGGGCCAATTGTGGCAAAGATGCGAGGGTGGAGAATGAGGTGGTGTAGTCACAGACAATAAAGGATAAGTGGAAACTATTTCCTTTCTTTCCTGCTTCCGTGGCAGCCTGATGTTATTGTATTGTGGCTGGCTCTGACAAAGTATTTAAAGCATTGGCTCAACTCACCACATTCAGATGTAAACTCTGTGTACTGCTGTTGTGGAGAAATGTATAGACAGAGTCGTAGTGAAGGAAAGTGGCTTCCTTCCTCAGGATTTTTGACCAAGTTCACTAGCTTTGTTGCAGGCCTCTTGATTGGACATTAAGGTTTCATGAAGCACCTATTTTGTAAGAGTGAAATCCAGTTTCAAGGCCATTACCTTTCCTCATTCTTCTGATGGAATTAAATCACTTCCCTGCGTTAAGCTCCATCCTGCCAACTTCTCTGAGCTTGCCAGCGACACCCACACAAGTGGGAAAAATCGGGTGGGTTGGGCATCCCTTCTGCTAAAAAATGCCAATCCACCCAATTCTGTGGTTAAATTGTTGGATTTTAACCCAGAGACCTGGATCACAGCTCCAGAGTTATGAGTTCAAAACCCCCCCACGGGAGCTGGAAAATATATTCAAGTAATTAAACAAATCTAGAAAAAAAAACAAGTAGCAGTCATCGTGGAGTTTGCAGATTGTTGTAAAAGTGTTCCTGGTTCAAATCTGTAATCCTTGCCCAATTTGGCCCATTTGTGACTACCGTGTGGTTAACTCTTAATTCCACAGGTTCTCAAGCACTCTCAGTAATAACCTAACAACCAACTCAGTTGCATGTGGTTCAAAATGTAAATTCACTCCCAATCCATCTAGAGTCATAGAGTCATAGAGCAATACAGCACAGATACAGGCCCTTCGGCCCAACCAGTCCATGCCGACCACGGTGCCCACCCAACTAGTCCCAATTTCCTGCGTTCGGCCCATATCCCTCCAAGCCCCGCCCCTCCATGTACCTCTCCAAGTGCTTCTTAAATGATACTGTTGTACCTGCCTCACCCACTTCCTCTGGCAGCTCGTTCCATATACTCACCACCCTCTGTGTGAAAAAGTTGCCCCTCAGGTCCCTTTTAAATCTTACCCCTCTCACCCTAAACCTATGCCCCCTAGTTTTGGACTCCCCTACCCTGGGGAAAAGACTGTCCACCTTATCTGTGCCTCTCATGGTTTAAAAGGTCGCCCCTCATTCTCCTACATTCCAAGGAATAAAGACCTAGCCTGGCCAACCTCACTAGCCAGGGTCACTTACTGCCTATTCCAGTTTGTCCTAGACTACCGTATTTGATTATGTTGGCTACTTTCCTGAGGCAGCGGGAAGTGTAGACAGAGTCCACGGAGGGGAGGCTGGTTTTCATGATAGGTTTTGGAATTGTGTTGGAGCAGCCTTGGGTGACTAACTTAAGTGCTTTCTGTAAATGGTACACACTGCACCAATGTTCAGGGTGATTGATGGGTGCCAATCAAGAGTGACAGGTGAGAAACAAAGGACTGCAGATGCTGGAAACTAGATGAAAACAACTATGATGCTGGAGGAACTCAGCAACCAGGCAGCATCCGTGAGTCCTGAAGAAGGATCCTGACCCAAAATGTTGACCGCCTGCTTTTCTCCACGGATGCTGCCTGGCCTGCTGAGTTCCTCCAGCATCATAGAGTGACAGGTGTTCTCCCTTGATAGGGATGAGTGAACCAGATGGAATTTTATGGTCGTCATTACAAAGGCTGGAGTTTGTACGTTCTCCCCGTGTCTGTGTAGGTTTCCTCCGGGTGCTCTGGTTTCCTCCCACATTCCAAAGGCATACGGGTTAGGAAGTTGTGGGCGTGCTATGTTGGTGCCGGAAGCGTGGCGACACTTGCAGGCTGCTCACAGAGCACTCTACGCAAAAGATGCATTTCACTGTGTGTTTCGATGTACATGTGACTAATAAAGAAACTTTATCTTATCTTATCTAATGATTCACTATCTCCTGAGCAAAGACATTTATTCTCATCAGTCCTGAATGTCTGATCCCTCGTTTTGAGTCTGTTACTTTGGCTCTGCAAGAATTTTGTATGTTTCAATAAGGTCACTTATCTTATTCACTCACCAAATTCATCATTATGAATTGAATTTTAAACTCTGCAGCTACCAAGGCAGGATGTGAATTTGGGTCCCTTTGTTATTCTACAACTCTGCATTATTAGGATGGTAATTTAATTGGAGACACCAAAGACCGCAGATGCTGGAATCTGGAGCAACACACAATCTGCTGGAGGAACTCAGCGGGGCGAGCAGCCTCTGTGGGAGGAAAGGAATTGTCAACATTTCGGGTTGAAACCCTGCATCAAGACTTTCGAGCTGAATTGTCGACAATTCCTTTCCTCCCACAGATGCTGCTCGACCTGCTGAGTTCCTGCAGCAGATTGTGTGTTGTGTGGTAACTTGACTGCAGTGCCACCACTACAGCTCTCTAGACTGCTTATTAAGTAAATTGACTTTGCTGTATTATTTCTGGTGAGACATGTGTTTAACTTTGGTGCAATTCCTTGGTTTTCGCAGTGCTACCAGTAGGACTTCTCACAACAGAAATGTTCTCAAGGATACTGAAGGTACAGGCCACCCCTGTGTTATGGGGGAGGTTTGCGTTTCCAGAAAACGGCCTATATCACGATTTTCCCGAACGTGAAGCCACATCAACAGACGCGTTGAAAAAATATAAATTTTGTGCTGATTTATCTGCATCTTCTTCACACAAGTTCCATGAGAGTGAATTTTATTCTGTATATCAAATTTTTGGGTAGTGATTTGTGAACTCTGTAAGGGCGGATTTCTGTAACTTGACAGCCTTAATGCAGGGGTTGCCTGTACATTCCAGTCCACAGAGGTCAGGGAAAAACCATGGAAGTCATTTGTCTTTGTGTTGTCTGAACTCTCACAAGAGTAAAGGCGTAGAAGTTGCAGCAGGCCCTTCTGCTTCTCATATCTGCTGCATGATCCAATAAGGTCATGGCTGGTCTTTTAACTCAATGCCAGTATCCTTCACCACCTCTATAACTCTTGATTCCCTCAATACCTAAAACGATCAATCCCTAATGAAGGGAACATAGCAGCCAATTTGTGCAGAGCAAGCTCCGGCAATCTGCAATGTGACCAAACTGACGAAGAGTCATTGACCTGAAATATTAACTCTGTTTCCCTCTTCATAGATGCTGCCTGACCTTTTGAGTGTCTCCAGCAACCTCCGCTTTTATTTCAGAATTCCATCAGCTGTGTTTTTTTGCTTTTGGATATTAGCTCAAACAAGCCTCCCTTGAACGGAGCAGAAAATGCTGGAGTCAGTGGGTCAGGCAATGGTTGTGGAGAGGCGAACAGTGTGGTATCATCTCATTACTGATATGGAGGGAATGATTTATCTCAATTAGGGAGTCAAAATCTCTTGACCTCAGGAAGTCCCAGAGTACTGTACAGCCTCTGTAATATTTTGGAAGGTTGGCAGCCAATTTATTCCCTGTTAGATCCTACCAAAGAACAGTGAGATAGTGACTAAATAGTCAATTGCAGGAATGCAAAAGCAAAATGCCTCTGGTGCAGGCAATCTGCAATTAAAACAGAAAATGTTTGAGAGGGTTAGCAGCTTAGGCAGCATCTGGGGAAATTAAACAATAACAGAAAAGAAAACGATTTCTCCATGCTCTCCATAGACGCCACCTGAGAAGTTCTTGCATTTCCTATTCTTAAGTGAAGTCTGTCCATACTTGGCACATTTTCGTTGCGGTTTAATCTGTTTCTGCGATGTTGTTTAAAGACTAGCTCCAGGATATTGGAGAAGGAACAAACCCACCCCATAAAGAGTCCCATGAGACCCACCTTGAAAGTGGACCACAGTTTGAACACGCCTGAAACACAATACCTCAGAGCTCCCTCAGTATGGCACCAACATAAATCTTCATGCACAAATCCCTGAAGCTGGATTTGATCCCAGAGCTTTCAGGCTCAGGGACATGCAGGTGACCACCCCTCCTTCCCTCCACCCCGACCACACCTCCTTCCCCCCCCCCCCCACCCACCAATCACAACCAACAACCCAAATAACAAACAGAACTCCTGCTAGCATCCTACTGATGGGAGAGGCCCTCTGTCATAATTCATTGCTTCAATTTTGTTTTGATTTATGCACATCCCCTCAAGCCCTTCTTATATAAAAGCTGATTGCTTAAAATAATTAAATCAGCAGGGCGTTAATGGTGATAATCCACTTTCCCCTTCAGCTGTCATAAAGGACAGTCTTAGAGGTTCACAGCTCCGGTGACCCGGGTTCAATCCTGACCTTGGATCGTGTGTGGAGCTTGCATGTTCTCCCTGTGACCGCGTGGGTTTCCTCCGGGTGTCCCGGTTTCCTCCCACATCCTACAGACGTGCGGGTCGGTGGGTTAATTGGCTGCTGTAAATAGCCCCCGGTGTGTGGGTGAGTGGGAAAGTCTGGGAGGAGTTGATGGGAATGTGTGGAGACTAAAATAAGATTAGTGTAAATAGGTGTTTGATGGTCAACATGTAATCGATGGGCCAAAGAACCGGTGCCTCCCCACTGTATGACTCCATCACTCTATAAGGTGTCATATTGATATATGTCAATCAAGATCAGAAAATACAAAAGCAGAATCAGGCCATTCGGCCCATCGAATCTGCTCCACCACTCAATCATGGCTGATCTCTTGTTCAACCTCACTCTCCCACCTTCTCCCCGTAGCCCTTAACCCCCTCACCAATCAAGAACCTATCAATCTCTGCCTTAAATGCACCCAATGACTTGGCCTCCACAGCCGTCTGTGGCAACGAATTCCACAGATTGACCACCCTCTGGATGAAGAAATTCCTCCTCATCTCAGTTCTAAAGGGACGTCCCTTTATTCTGAGGCTGTGCCCTCGGATCCTGGACTCTCGCACTGATGGAAACATCCTCTCCACGTCCACTCTATCCAGGCTTTTCAGTGTCCGGTAGGTTTCAATGAGATCCCCCCCCCCCACCCCCCCCCCCCCCCCCCCCCCATCCTTCTGAACTCCATCGAGTATAGGCCCAGAGACATCAAACACTCCTCATACGTTAACCCTTTCATTCCTGGGATCATTCTTGTGAACCTCCTCTGGACCCTCCCCAAGGCCAAGCACATCCTTCCTTAGATATGGGGCCCAGAATTGCTCACAATACTCCAAATGTGGTCTGACCAACACCTTATAAAGCCTCAGCATCACATCCTTGCTTTTATATTCTAGTCCTCTCAAAATGAATGCTAACGTTGCATTTGCTTTCCTTACTACTGACTCAACCTGCAAGTTAACCTTGAGAGAATCCTGCACTAGGACTCCCAAGTCCCTTGGCACCTCTTATTTCTGAATTCTCTCTCCATTTAGAAAATAATCTACACCTTTATTCTTCCTACCAAAGCATATAACCCCACACTTCCCTACGCTGTACTCCATCTGCCACTTCTTTGCCCATTCTCCCAACCTGTCCAAGTCCTTCTGCAGACTCCCTGCACCACCATGTCCCCCCACCTATCTTGTCTATCTGCCATCTCAGATAAAAGATACCCCAGCACAGCACCACGGAGAAGCAGGGAATTACCCTCACTGCCGACCCAAAATACTGCAGATGCTTGAAATCTGAAATAAAAGCAGAAAAGGCTGGAAATACTCAGCAGGTTGGACAGCATCTGTGGAGCAAGAAACACGGTTAAGTCTTCATGTCAACGTCACCAGCCTTCCACTGATCCTGCCTGGCCTGCTGAACATTCCAAATGGGGGGCTATGTGGGAGGGAAGGGTTAGATAGATCTTAGAGCAGGATAAAATGTCAGCACAACATTGTGGGCCGAAGGGCCTGTACTGTGCTGTAACGTTCTATGTTCTCTGTTCATTTTCTGCAGGAGAATGAGGTTGAGAGGGAAAAATAAATCAGCCGTGATCGAATGGTGGACCAGATTCGATGGGCCAAATGGCCTAATTCTGCTCCTATGTCTTATGGTCTTATGGTCTATTTGAGTTACCCCAATATCTATCCCTCAGTAAACATCACTCTTCGGGATCTTGCTATGCACACAGTGGCAGCTGGTGATTCCCTCATCCCAATTATGAATATTCCTTGAGAGGTTCTTCAGTGGGTGCAGAACACACTGGGCCACCCTGAGGGGGTAGCAGGTGCTATATAAATGTGCCTCTCTTTCCTGCCCTTGGTTCATTGATTCTGAAGACAGAATCTAGCTTGTGCTTCAAGCTCTGACGATGTTGCAAGGGTTAAACATCTGGTGCACCAACCTCTCTTGGAGGATCACCTCAGGCTCTTAGTGTAAACCTGCTGCCCTTCAGTAACGCTCTCCCCGAGACAACCACCCACATGAAGCTGCAGGAGCCAGATGACTGACCACGGACACTCAGGGTCTTGTAATCCCACTTGGTGGTTTCACCAAGTTTTTGGAGCTAGCCCCCTTAATCCTTCCCTATGGCTCAGTGTCAATTCCTTTAATCGATGCTCGAACCACAGGCCAAAGTGTAATGCGTGAACTGTAATCACAGGGCCAACGTGTAATAGAGGGACTGTAATCATAGGGTGAACATGTAATGCATGGGCTGTAATTTCAGGGCCAATGTGTAATGCATGGATTGTAGTCAAAGGCCAGTATGTAATACATGGATTGCAATCACAAGGCCAGTGTGTAATGCACAGATTGTATTCACAGGGTGAATGTATGTCGCAAAGCTTGTAATCACAAGTCCAGTGTATAATGCATGGACTGTAATAACTAGACCAGTGTGTAATGCACGGACTGTAATCACAGGGCCAGTGTGTCATACATGGGCTGTAATGCATGGACTGTAATCACTGGGTAAGTGTGTCATACATGGACTGTAAGCACTGGGTCAATGTGTCATACATGGGCTGTAATCACAGGGCCAGTGTGTAATGCACAGACTGTAATCACAGGGCCAGTGTGTAATGCACAGACTGTAATCACAGGGTGAATGTGTAATACACAGGCCCTGATCATTTTTTATTTCTGCCATAAACTTGAATCCTGACGTTTTTTATTTTCAAAGATTACTGCGCCACTCCCTACAATGTTATTTTTCCCAAGGAATGCTATTTACTCCTTACAAAAATCGCCATGGCAACCGCTGACATAACGCAGGGCTGCCATGGAAATGAATAGGGGATAAATTTAATGTTTGAAACTGATACAGTTTGAAGGAGGCAGCAGACAGGGTCTGGCCTCACTCGACACCGATCCACAGGTCTGAGATTCAACCAAGTGAAGGCTTCTTCACTGCAGATGATCTGATTGAGTTTCAAACGGGCTCGGAAAGCATTGCAGAGAAAGTAAGTTGTTACATCTGTCCACAGTCACACTTGACTCAGTCAGCAGTTCAGACTAAATGGAAAAACCTTACAATGAACTGTTTACAATCGTTCTACAATCTATATTAGTGACTAAGATAAAGCACCCGATTGTACTGTGTCCAACGCTGCTGACAATACAAAGCTGGCTGAGAATGTGCTCTGAGTCACAGTGATCACAAAGTGATATAGACAGGAAAAGTCTAAATAAAAAAGCTGCAGCTGCTGGAAGGCCAAAATTGAAAAAAAGAACTGCTAGAAATACTCATCTATTGTTAACAGAGTTTACGGATAGATCATCTGCAGTTAAGAGTCTTGACCAGCCTCTTTCAACTATCATCATTCAGTGTCACCTGCTCTCCACCCTACCACAGATCTTACAGAAGTGGACAAAATCATGAGGGGGGCATAGATAGCGTGAATCCATTAAGCCAGAAAGAGTGCAAAGGGGGATTTACGAGGATGTTGCCTGGACTCGAGAGACTGAGTTATGGAGAGATGTTGAGTAGGTTAGGGCTTTATTCATTGGAGCGTAGGAGAAGGAGGGGTGAACTTATAGAGGGGTGTAAAATCATGAGGCGCATAGATAGGGCGAATGTGCACATATTTTATCCCAGGGTTGGGGAATCAAGAACTAAGATAAGATATCTTTATTAGTCACATGTACGTCGAAACACACAGTGAAATGCATCTTTTGCATAGAGTGTTCTGGGGGCAGCCCGCAAGTGTCGCCATGCTTCCGGCGCCAACATAGCATGCCCACAACTTCCTAACCCGTACGTCTTTAGAATGTGGGAGGAAACCGAATCACCCGGAGGAAACCCACGCAGACACGGGGAGAATGTACAGACAGCAGCCGGAATTGAACCCAGGTTGCTGGCGCTGTAATAGCATTACGCCAACCGCTACATTATGTCTTTATGTCTTGCACTGTACTGCTGCCACAAAACAACAGGTTTCATAACCTATGTCAGTGATGATGAACCTGATTCTGATCTACCATGTCACCTCTCAGTCTCTGGTGCTCCGGGGAAGTGGTGGGAGCAGATACAATTGCAACATTTCAAAGGCATTTGGACAGCTACTTGGATGGGAAGGATACGAGCCTCATGTGGGCAAATTGGATGAGTATAGAAAGGCATCAAGGTCGGCATGAATGAGTTCGGACAAGTTCTGTGCTGTACAACTCTATAACTCCATGAATCTAGACCCACATTTTAAAGCAGCATAGTGTTGGTCACAGAATGACATCATAAGTCAGATAAGTACGAGGTTTTGCATTTTGGAAAGTCAAATCACGTAAGACTTCCACAGTGAACGGTGGGCATTAGGGAGTGTTGTAGAACAAGGGGACCTTGGAATACAAGTACATGTTTCCCTGAAAGTGGAGTCACAGGTAGTCAGGGTGGTGAAGAAGGCTTTTGGCACCCTGGCCTTCATCAGTCAGGGCACTGAGTATAAAAGTGGGGAGGTCTTGGTGCGGTTGTACAGGACGTTGGTGAGGCCGCACTTGGAATATTGTGTTCAGTTTTGGTCACCCTGCTATGGGAAAGATGTTATTCAACTGGAAAGAGTGCAGAAAAGATTTACAAGGATGTTGCCGGGACTTGAGGAACTGAGTTATAGGGAGAGGTTGGATTTTACTCCTTGGAGCATAGGAGACTGAGAGGTGATCTTATAGAGGCATATAAAATCATGAGGGGCAGAGATTGGATGAATGTTTTTCCCAGGGTTGGGGAATCAAGAACTAGAGGGCATAGGTTTAAGGTGAGAGGGGAAAGAATTAATAGGAACTTGAGGGGCAACTTTTTTACACAAAGGGTATTATGTATGTGGAACGAGCTGCCAGAGGAAGTGGTTGAGGCAGGTAGAACAACAACTTTTAAAAGACAGCTGGACAGGTACATGGACAGGAAAGGTTTAGAAGGTTATGGGCCAAACGCTGGCAAATGGGACTAACTTGGTTGGGGCATCTTGGTTGGCATGAACCAGTTGGGCTGAAAGGCCTGTTTCCATGCTGTATGACTCTATGAACTCTATGACTGTAACTCACATCCCAACCAATGAAGCCCATTTGATGTGTAGGCACGACGGAAAAGTATACAACCTGGGTGCCAAATTGGATTGCTCCCCAAGCAGCAATGTGATAATTGACTAGTTAGTTAACTAGTTAATGGTTGACAGGTAGATATTGGCCTAAAAACTGTGGGAATCTCCCTGGTCTTCTTCAAAATGTGGGATCTCAGTACCTGAGAGAGAGAACCAGGACTCAGCCTATTATCTGAACAGCAGCACCATTGACAGTGCAAAGCTCCCTCAGTATTGCAAAGAGAGGATCAACTATCACTTTGGGTATTCAGGTCTCCGAAGCGAGTCTTGAACTGGGAACCTCCTAATTCAGAACAAGTGTGCTAACATTGAGCTACGGCATTCTTGCTCATGTCATAGGGCCTTAACCCGCAGGGGACCCATTAGTTGGCAGCCAGTCACCCTCCAATCTTCATACTCTTAAGCTCATCCAGAATTCAGCTGCCTGAGCCCAAACTCATACTGCATGCTCTTCATCCGAACTTTAAAGTTCTCAATTTCCCCTGCAATCTTGACCCTCTCGCTGTCAACCCCTCTGGCCCCAAAGCCCTCTGAGATCTCCACACTGGTTTTGGTTACTTGCTGATCCCAGATTTAATTGATCCACCAATGGTGGATGTGCCTGCAGCTGCAGAAATCCCAGCCTCTGGAATTCCCTCCCTAAACCTCTCCATCTAGCTATCTCCCTCTTTGACTCAACTTCTGTCCGAACATCTCATGATACGGTTGTGTGTCAGAACTTGTTTGATACTTCCAGTTAAGCACCTTGAGACAGTTCAATACGTTAAAGGCACCACATCATTGAGTCATACATACCTAAGGCACACAAACAATTTGATCCCCAACTGGCTCCCAGTGGAGCAATGTATTCAGTTACCTGTAAAATATTTTCCCCCAAGTAGTTATTCAATTCCCTGATTCACTCTATTCCCACCAGTCTTGTATCTAAATGAAAGAAATAAATTCCAAATTATATACAGGGGCTTTCCAGGATACAGAAGACCTGACTTCTGGCAATCTGACTTTGTGCAAATTCTCCCACAATTTCAAAGAATTTTTCAAGATGGTAATAACAATAATAATGATACAGACTCTCACACCCACACACACACCCACACACCCACACGCACACACCCACACCCACACACACACACACAGACACACACACACACACACACGCACGCACACACACACACACTCTCACACACACACACAGACACACACACTCACAGACACACACTCACACACACACAGACACACAGACACACACGCACACAGACACACACACAGACACACACACACACTCTCACACACACTCTCACACACACACACACACAGACACACACTCACACACACAGACACACACACACTCTCACACACACACACAGACACACACGCTCACAGACACACACTCACACACACACACACACACACAGACACACACACTCACACACACACAGACACATACACACACCTTCACACACACACAGACACACACACTCACAGACACACACTCACACACACAGAGACACACACACACACTCACACACACACAGACACACAAACACACACACAAACAGACACACACAGACACACATTTATATTGCTAATCATCAAGGGGAGTGAATATGACAGGGGTGGTGGGCGAGGAGTCTCACAACACAGGTGAATCACTCAGAAGAGCCTTTTACTACTTCCCTTTATTAACCAGTGATGAGGAACAGGAACACAGAAGTGCTGACTGCGTCCTGAGTCACACATCACCGCAGCTCAGGGGGAGGCCATTTACAGAAAGACGAATCTAGTCAGCCCCCATTCCCTGCAGTTGTTTGCTCCTTTGAACACCTCTCCATTTCCCTTTGGGGATTGGCATGGAATCTGCTTCCACCCAATTGCACAGGGTGTTCCACTGAGATGCTTCCCACTACCCTGGTGTATTTATACCTGTGCTCTCTGGATATTGACCCTTCAGGCAGTAGAAACTTGATTTACTTGATCTGAGGCCAGTCCCGAGTTGAGACATTTCTATCAAATCTCCCCTTAGCCATGCCTGCTCTGAAGGGAACAGCCCCTCCTTCCGCACGCTCTTGAATGTCTGATCCCTCGAAGCTGCAACCATTTTGGCCCTTGCACTTTACGTCCACCTGCACTGTGCTTTCTCTGTAACTGTAGCAATATATTCTGCATTGTTTTCCCTTCTGTAACCTCGATGTACTTATGTTTGGAATGATCTATCTGGATAGCACGCAGAACAAAGCTTTTCACTGTGTCTTGGTACAATGCATAAATATCATAAATACCAATAAATGATATTTATTGATCACAATCAATAAAGCAATTAATGATCTTGTGAATTTCTCTGGCAACCTCTCCAAAGCCTCTTCAAGCCTGTTCACACATTCATTAAGATCAAGACTGATCTGCTGTCTATCTCCAAGCACCACCGTCTCACTCAGATGAAAGCTCGGGTTAACAAAAATCTATCAATCACAGATTCAAAATTGACAAATAATCCAATGTCAATAGCCAGTTATGGAAGGGAGATGCACGTTTCTACCGTACTGTGCAATTGGATTAAAGCCCTTGAAGCCCCATCTCTAATGTTAGCCTCTGCCTCCTTGTCAAAGATTCCCCATTCAGGGGGAGTAGCCTCTCTCTGCCCATGCTATTGGGTTCTATTGGTCCATCACGGAAACCAGCCTCCCCGCCATGGACTCCGTCTACACTTCCTGCTGCCTCGGGAAAACAGCCAGCATAATCAAAGACCCCACCCACCCCAGACATCCCTCTTCTCCCCCCTCCCATCAGGCAGAAGATACAAAAGCTTGAGAACACGTACCACCAGGCTCAAGGGCAGCTTCTAGCCTGCTGTTATCAGATTCTTGAACAGACCTCTTATATGCTAAGGATGAGCTCTCGATCTCACAACCTACCTCGTCGTGGCCCTTGCACCTCAGGCAAGTGGGAGGCTTGTAAGATTGTGATATCCAAAGTCCAGGAGCAGCATGCTCCTGTTAGGGTGAAGAGTAAACCTGGCAAGTTTAAGGAAGCTTGGCTGATGAGAGATGTCAAGAAAAAGAAGGAAGCCTACATTGGGTTTAGGAGGTCGGGGACGAGTGAATCCCTTGATGACTATAAAAAGATTAAGATTAGTCTTAAGGGGGAAATCAGGAGGGCAAAGAGAGGGTTTGAGATGGATCTGGCAGGTAAGGTTAAGGAAAATCCTAAGAGGCTCTCTAGCTATATAAAGAGTAAGAGGATGGCCAGGGAGAGAGAGTAGGTCCCCTTAGAAATCAGCAGGGCCGCCTGTGTCTTGAGCCACAGGAGTTGGGTGGGATTTTTAACGAATATTTCTCCTCGGTGTTTACTGAGGAGAAACTCATGGTTTCTCAAGAGATAAGGGAAACTCATGGGGATGTTTTGGAGAACATTCATATTACCAGGGAGGAGGTATTTGCAGCCTTATGGTGCATTAAGGTGAATAAATCCTCAGGGCCTGACCAAGTGCATCCTCGGACTTTGTGGGAGGCTAGAGGAGAAATTGCGGAGGTCCTTGTGGAGATACTTGCTTCATCATTAGCCACTGGTGAAGTTCCCGAAGAATGGAAGGTGGCTAATGTTGTTCCGTTGTTTAAAAAAAGTAGCAAGGACAAACCAGGGAACTACAGGCCAGTCAGCCTGACATCAGTAATTGAGAAGTTACTGGAGGGAATTCTGAGGGACAAGATCTACCAGTATTTGGATAGACAGAGTCTGATTAGGAAGAGTCAACATGGCTTTGTGCATGGAAAGTCATGCTTGACAAAACTTCCAGTGTCTTTTGAAGAGGTAACTGTAATGGTAGATGAGGGTAGGGGAGTGGATGTTGTTTATTTGGACTTTAGCAAGACCTTCGACAAAATCCCACATGGTAGGCTGTTCTGGAAGGTTAGGTCCCATGGAATGCAGGGAGAGCTAGTTAGGTGGATTCAAAATTGGCTCAGAGGTAGGAAGCAGAGGGTGGTGGTTGAAGGTTGTTTCTCAGAATGGAGGCCAGTACCTAGTGGTGTGCTGCAGGGCTCGGTGTTGGGACCCTTGTTATTCGTTATTTATATAAATGATTTGGATGCGAATGCACAAGGATTGATTAGTAAGTTTGCGGATGATACAAAATTAGGAGGTGTTGTTGATAGTGAAGAAGGTTATCGTAGATTACAGGGGGGTCTTGATCAGTTAGGGAAGTGGGCCGAGGAGTGGCAAGTGGATTTCAATACAGGTAAGCGTGAGGTGATTCATTTTGGAAAGTCAAACCAGCGTAGGGCACGAGGGAGTGTAATGGAACAGAGGGACCTAGGAGCACAAGTGCACAGTTCATTGAAAGCGGCATCACAGGTAGACAGGGTGGTGAGAAAAGCATTTAGTACATTGGCTTTTATCAGTCAGGGCAATGAGTATAGGAGTTGGGACATTATGTTGCAGTTGTATAAGTTGTCGGTGAGGCTGCACTTGGAGCACTGTGTATGGGTTTGGTCACCTTGTTATAGGAAAGACATGGTTAAACTAGAAAGAGTGCAGAAAAGATATACGAGGATGTTGCCAGGACTAGAGGGCCTGAGTTATAGGGAGAGGTTGGCCAGGCTGGGTCTTTATTCCTTAGAGCATAGGAGAATGAGGGGTGATCTTATAGAAGTTTATAAAATCCTGAGGGGCATAGATAAAGTGGATGCTAACAGTCTCTTCCTCAGAGTAAGTGAGTCCAAAACTAGGCAGCATAGATTTAGGTTGAGAGGGGAAAGATTTAAAAGGGACCTGAGGGGCAACTTTTTCACACAGAGGGTGGTGAGTATATGGAACGAGCTGCCAGAGGAAGTGGGTGAGGCAGGTACAACAGTATCATTTAAGAAGCAGTTGGATAGGTACATGGAGGGACGGGGCTTCGAGGGATATAGGCCGAACGCAGGAAATTGGGACTAGCTGGGTGGACACCGTGGTCGGCATGGACTGGTTGGGCCGAAGGGCCTGTATCCGTGCCGTATTTCTCTATGACTCTGTGACTCTGCGCAGTCAATCGTCAATCCAGGCCAATAAATTGTCTTCAGTCCTGTGAGCTTCAAGTTTTGTTAATAACTTCCTATTGGAGTGAGTTGTAAAAAGGCATTTGATAAAGTCCTTTTATCAAATGAGGGACTTTATCAAATGATTTTCTACAACTCACTCCTATAGGAAGTTCCTGTCCGCTACTTTATCCTTCGTTAAACTAGACTTATTTTCCACAAGCACAAATTCCCATCTACAAATCCTTGCCAATCCCTCTCTGATCAATGGAATGATTTTAAGATGTTCAGAGTCTCTGCCCTGAATGATATACTCAGTGATATCATGTCGAGAGATATTGCTAACTGGTGTATGGTACACTGGTTCAAGAAAGGACTGGTCATCGATTTCGGGAAGCGGGCAGTGCACACACTCCTGTTTACCTCAATGGTGCTAAGATGGAGATGGCTGAGAGCTTCAAGTTCCTAGTTGTAAACATCACCAATAGCCTCTCCTGGTCCAATCAAGCAGACGCCATGGCCAGTGCCTCTACTTTCTAAGGAGGCTAAAGAAATTCAGCAAGTCCCCATTAAGCCTCACCAATCTTTATAGATGCACCATGGAAAGCATCCTATCCGGATGCATCACGGCTTGGTCTGGCAACTGCTCTGCCCGTGACCGCAAGAAACTGCAGAGACTTGTGGACACAGCCCAGCACCTCACGGAAACCAGCCTCACTTCCATGGACTTCTGTCTACACTTCTTGCTGAGTCAGGAAAGCAGCCAACATAATCAAGGACCCCTCCCACCCCAGATATTCTCTCTTCCCCCCTCCCATCAGGTAGGAGATACAAAAGCCTGAAAGCACATACCACCAGGCTCAAGGACAGCTTCTATCCTGCTGTTATAAGACTATTGAACGGACCTCTTGCAGAATAAAGATGGACTCTTATCCTCACAGTCCACCTCGTCATGGCCCTTGCACCTTATTGCCTGCCTGCACTGCACTTTCTCTGTAACTGTAACACTATATTTTGCATTCTGTTATCATTTTTCCCTTGTACTACCTCAATGCACTGATGTGATGAAATGATCTGTATGGATGGCATGCAAAACAAAGTCTTTCACTCTAGCTAGGTACATGTGACAATAATAAAGCAATTACCAGTTACAGTATTATTGAAGAATCTGAATGGCTTCAGAGATGTTACCAGAGCTCTGGGCCCTGTTGTAACCTCCAGCCCAGATGCAAGTCCAAGCTTCAAACTCGGCAGCCATTCTGACATATCAGTGGCTCAGTGTTGTATCCCACTTACTCCCTTCTCCAACCCCTCCTGCACCAAGACTTTTAGAACAGTTCGAACCCTAAGCAGGACATATTGGTCTTGAAGGATGAACAGCATAATAATCCCTGGAGTCTAAGGGTTAAATTAGGAGAAGAGTTTCAACAAACTAAGGCTTTATTCTCCAGAAGTTAAAAGGGTATGATACGATCAAGACCCGAACGAGGACATTCATCCCATCAACTTTTGAAAGAGTTATTCCATTAATTCCATTTCCCTGCACTTGTTTTTACCCTGTACTACCTCAATGCACCCTCAATGCACGCTGTTCTACCTCAATGCACGCTGTTCTACCTCAATGCACTCTGTTCTACCTCAATGCACTCTGTACTACCTCAATGCACTCTGTACTATCTCAATGCACTCTGCACTACCTCAATGCACTCTGTTCTACCTCAATGCACTCTGTTCTACCTCAATGCACGCTGTTCTACCTCAATGCACTCTGTACTACCTCAATGCACGCTGTTCTACCTCAATGCACTCTGTACTACCTCAATGCACTGTGTACTATCTCAATGCACTCTGTACTACCTCAATGCACTCTGTACTATCTCAATGCACTATGTAATGAATTGATCTGTGTGAATAGTATGTAAGATAAGTTTTTCACTGTACCTCGGTACAAGTGAAAATAATAAACCAGTACCAATACCAAATTATAAAGCAGGGCTGTGGGGAAAGAGCAAGGGAGGGGAACCTTTTGGACCCTCCTCTCACAGAACTAGCACAGGCACAATGGGCCAAGCGTCCTCTCCCAGTTGATTTAATGAAGAAAGACAGCGATACCTGTAACCGTTTAAATCTCAAGTTATAATCAGGACTCCAGACTCCTATCACCTACAAACATCATATGCAAATAATCGGGAACCTGGTAATGTTCGGATTTCACATCTGATTCATTTCCTTTGTGTGGTATGTATCACTTCCCCACACTTCAGCAATGCGGCATTTCTTTTTTCAGAAAATAAACCTTAAGGGACTTTTGTTCAATTCTTTCCAGCAACAAATTGTGAAACCAACAAAAGTTACAGCTCATTTCTCTTAGCCTTTGACTTCTATCGCCCACAACTAGTGCTCCCCCGCCACCCCCAAGGATTGGCACACTAGCTGGTTTCAGAGCTCTGGAGTTTGTTATATGGTTTTTGTATCAGGCATTTTATTCCAGCCTTACTGGGAAGTGGAACTAATACAGGCAATGGGATTAGCGTGGATAGGCATTCTGTTGGCACAGATGCAATGGGCTGAAGAGCCTGTTTCTATGCTGTACAACTCTGTGATTCTAAGGCTTTATGGTTACTTAAATCAAATGCCATATCAAATATCATTAAGCTCAAAAGGGTGTAGAAAATATTCACAAGCATGTTGCTGGGACTGGACGGCTTGAACTATAAGGAGAGGCTGGATAGACTGGGGCTGTCTTGTCTGGAGCGTAGGAGGCTGAGGGGTGACCTTGTGGAGGTTATAAAATCATGAGGGTGGACGGTCGCTGTCTTTTTCCCAGGGTAGGGGAGTCTAAAGCCGGAGGGTTTAAGGTAAGAGGGTAAAGATTACAGGGGACCTGAGGGGCAACTTTTTCACACAGAGGGCAGTGGGTAAGTGGAAGGAGCTGCCAGAGGAAGTGGTAAAGGCGGGTATAATTACAAGATTTAAAAGACATTTAGACAGGTACACGGACAAGAAAAGTTTAGAGGAATATGGGCCAAACACAGGCAAACGGGGATTGGCTCAGCTAAACGACTTGGTCAGCAGGGATGAGTTGGGCCGAAGGGCCTGCTTCCATGCTGATTGACTCCAAAAAAAGAGAGGGAATGCTTTGGACAACTTAGTCCAGTAAAAGGCAGAAGAAGATTGAGAGAGAGCAAAAAAGAGAATCAAAAATAATAACAGTATCCCCTCCAAGCTTGCTCAGCTGACAGCCTTTTATAAGAATGCAAGAAGTAAAAGAGAGGCCATTCAGACCCTTGTGCCTGCTCTGTTATTTGATAAGTTTACAGTTAATTTTCTGCCTTAGTGCCACTTTCCTGCACTGTCCCCATCCCCTAACCATCCAAGATCTATCGATGTCAGTCTCGACTCTGCCCCCACAACCCTCTTGGGTAGAGAGCTCCAAACACGCACCACCTTCCTGTTGAAGAAATTTGTTCTCAGCTCAGCCCTGAATGGCTGACCCCCCTTACTGTGAGGCTGAGACCCCCAGGGTCCAATACGTCAGCCAGATGCAACATAATCTGCATGAATTATGCCATAATTCACATAAATTAAATGTGTAAATTATGTGTAATTTATGTTAAGTTTATGTTAACATATTTGACCTCATCTTGTAAGGAACTGTGCTGCTGCTGCAAAAAGCTAATTTTCATGGAATTTTTCTATGTATGTCTTTGACAAAAATAAACATGAACTTGAAACCTGAACTTGACACAACTCCTGCTCCTACCCAGTCAATTCCTTTAAGAATTTTACATGCTTCAATGGAATCACTTCCCATTCTTGTAAACTCTGGAGAGAATGGGCCCATGCCTTTCTCCTTTGGCTTATCAATCCATTTTCCGTTAAGTTTCCTCTACAAAAGGGTTCTGCTTCTCCGATTGTTTGAGGTCAGAGTTTCAATATCCTGACAAACAACTTTGCTACACCTAAATTGGCTGCAGTCTCTCCTTCCCTGGTTTTCTCCCTCCCCAAACGTACCAATCCCAGTTTTCATTGAGACCTTACCCTTTGCCCATTTTCTGTGTGCTGAATTAGCTTGGCCAACCTCTCCTTAGTCTCAACTAAGGATCTGCAAATTCAATGCTAACCATGAAACTACTTGACCCATCTCATTCCTTTGGCTTTCAGTGGAGGAGATCTGCCTCCTTCTCCAACCTAGTGGACACATGACTCCTGACCCATCAATGTGGTTGACTCTCAGCTGCCCTCTGAAATGACCCAGTGAGCCATCACGTTCAGGGGCAACTTGGCAGAAGGCATTAAATGCTGGCCTTGCCAATGTCATCCATGAATTAATGGGAAACCATTGATTCAAAACCAAAAACCCATAGATGCTGGAAAGCAGACACAAAACCAGAAAGGTTGGAAACACTTCGCAGGTTAGGCAGCGTCTGATGGAAGATTTTTTCACCTGGAATGTTAAGCTTATTTTTCCTTCCACAGATACCTACCACCTGATCTGCTGAGCACTTCCAAACATTCTGCTTTATATTATAGGTTTAACCACACCATTGTATGCCACCTGAATTTCATTAGGTCAAGTAGTACTGAAAGTCAGTAAATGCATAACATGGGAAATGTACTATGGAGATGTGGTCGATGTTCAGGTATCTCTTGCAGGACGTTAGGGATAAATTTGTTTCGGTGAGGCAGAGAAAGAATGGCAGGGTGAAGGAACCATGGGTGACGAGAGAGGTGGAACAACTAGTTAGGAAGAAGAAGGCAGCGTACATAAGGTGTAAGCAGCAAGGATCAGATAGGGCTCGTGAGGAATATAGAGTAGCAAGGAAGGAATTTAAGAAGGGGCTGAGGAGAGCAAGAAGGGGACATGAAGAGACTTTGGCGAGCAGGGTTAAGGAGAATCCCAAGGCTCTTTTCTCGTATGTGAAGAGCAGAAAGATGACGAGAGTAAAGGTAGGAAGATGTGCCTGGAAGCTGTGGAAGTGGGTGAGGTTCTCAATGAATACTTCTCTTCAGTATTCACCAAGGAGAGGGGTCTTGATGACACTGAGGACAGTTTTGGTAAGGGTAATATTCTAGAGTATGTAGATATCAGTACAGAGGATGTGTTGGAGATGTTAGAAAATATTAGGACAGATAAGTCCCCGGGCCCTGAAGGAATATTCCCCAGGCTGCTTCGTGAGGCGAGGGAGGAGATTGCTGAATCATTGGCTAGGATCTTTGAGTCCTCGTGGTCCACGGGAATGGTACCAGAGGATTGGAGGGTAGCAAATGTTGTCCCCTTATTCGAAAATGGTAGTAGGGATAGTCCAGGGAATTACAGATCAGTGAGCCTTATGTCTGTGGTGGGCAAGCTGTTAGAAAGGATTCTAAGAGATAGGATCTATCAGCATTTAGAGAATCATGGACTAATTAGGGACAGCCAGCACGGCTTTGTGAAGGGAAGATCTTGCCTCACAAGCCTGATAGGGTTCTCTGAGGAGGTGACCAGGAATATTGATGAGGGTAGTGCAGTGGATGTGGTCTACATGGATTTTAGTAAGGTGTTTGACAAGGATCCACATGGTAAGCTTCTTCAGAAGGTCAGAGGGCAATGGATCCAGGGAGGCTTGGCTGTGTGGATTCAGAATTGACTTGCCTGTAGAAAGCAGAGGGTTGTGGTGGAGGGAGTGCATTCAGATTGGAGGGCTGTGACTAGTGGTGTCCCACAGGGATTGGTTCTGGGACCTCTACTTTTCATGATATTTATTAATGACTTGAATGAGGGGGTGGAAGGGTGTAGTGTAAAAGGTCATGGCTGTCATGTGACCATGACAACACTGACCCCTCTGGCTGGGATGACACCATTGAGCACATGGCTGAAAGCAACACCACTGTCAATCAAGGTTTGGCTCCACCCCACTAGGTAAACACCTTTGTCCTTGCTGGACCACTCGGATTGGTCTGTGCGAGCACTTTTGTTCCTGGGCACACCTACCACTGGCCCGTTTAAACACCTTTGTCCTTGTTGGACCACCCAGCCCCCCAGCAGTATAAAAGTGCTGCATGTGTGGTTTTCTACTGCTCTCTCTGTCTCCGAGGATGTTGAGGTGAGCTGTGCACTACTTGAGGGCAGTTAGTTAAGGACTCCTGAGACCAAAGAGCCAATATTTGTCCAGAATGTCAGGGTGTTCAAACATTGTATTGTTTATTCCCTGATCATTTGTAACCAGTTATTGTATATGTGTGTGTGTGCACACACGCACCTCACCCCGTTGCGATTCCCTCCACATTTGCGATCTCCTGCTTGAGAGTGCACGAGTGTGCATTTGTTCTTTTCCATTCTGTTCCTGCGTCTGTCTTTGGAAATAAAAATTCTCCTTTTTGAAGTACAAAGACTGTGTCCAGATCTCTATCTTTAAGATCCAAAAGAACCTTTCTCACAATGAAGGGTGAATTAGTAAGTTTGCAGATGACACAAAGGTCAGTAGTGTTGTGGATAGCGTGGAGGGCTGTTGAAGCTTACAGAGGGATATTGATAGGATGCAGAGCTGGGCTGACAAGTGGCAGATGGAGTTCAATCCGGAGAAGTGTGAGGTGGTACACTTTGGAAGGACAAACTCCAAAGCGGAGTACAAGGTTAATGGCAAGATTCTGGGGAGTGTGGAGGAGCAGAGGGATCTGGGGGTTCATATCCACAGATCCCTGAAAGTTGCCTCACAGGTGGATAGGGTAGTTAAGTTTATGGGATGTTAGCTTTCATAAATTGTAGGACTGAGTTTAAGAGCCATGAGGTAATGATGCAGCTCTACAAAACTCTGGTTAGGCCACACTTGGTGTCCAATTCTGGTCACCTCATTATAGGAAGGATGTGGAAGCATTGGAAAGGGTGCAGAGGAGATTTACCAGGATGCTGCCTGGATTAGAGCATATGGATTATGAGGAGAAACTAAAGGAGCTAGGGCTTTACTCATTGGAGAGGAGGATGGGAGACATTTTAGAGGTATACAAAATATTAGGAGGAATAGATGGTGGACAGCCAGCACCTCTTTTCCAGGGCACCAATGCTCAATACAAGAGGGCATGGCTTCATGGCTTTAAGGTAATGGGTGGGAAGTTCAAGGGAGATATCAGAGGGAGGTTTTTTTTAAAACCCAGAGTGGTTGGTGCATGGAATGTGCTGCCTGGGGTGGTGGTGGAGGCTGATAAGTTGGTCAAGTTCAAAAGATTGTTAGATAAGCATATGGAGGAATTTAAAATAGAGGGATATGTGGGAGGAAGGGGTTAGATAGTCTTAGGTATGGTTTAAAGGTCAGCACAACATGGTGGGCCAGAAGGCCTGTATTGTTCTATGGGTTGAATCTATAATTACTGACCTTAACACTCCTACAGAAACATCACCTCTACTTCATGTGTCAAACTTGTAAGTGCCGAGGTGCTTTGGCTTCTGCATGTAGCTCGAGGGCTAGGGAGACCAACATTGGGAATTCCCCCACCTTTAAAGGCAACAGATAATACACACCACTGCCTTCGATTCACACAGCATCTAATTTGCAAGTGTATCTGTGGTACCTTTGATATCACTGGTAAACATCCCCAGAATTTCTGTGGGAGTACTTTCACAAGGTCCAAGGCTGCTCAAGAATATGGTTCACCACTATCTTCAAGGTTCAGCTATTGATAGCAAAAGATTAATAGCAAAACCTTTGGACACTGCATTCTCTGCTCAAAAGCTCAGAACAGTAGTGGGAAGTGAAGTGTTTTTTTTGGGAAAGATGTTTAACCAGAACACCTCACTCTATGGCATTATTTCAAGAGCAAGGGATCTCTCCCTGGTGTCCTCCCTAATTAGATTTCCTGCAATTAGCTTGGAGCTTGAGATCTTGCTATGCAAAATTTTACCATATCTCTTGCACAGAAGAATGTGAATGCAGTTGGGGATAACTCAAGTTTATGTAACCAAATCTCCCATCAATCATTACAAAGGCAGAACATCCCAGCCTGTGTAAAGATAGCTTTATTTATACATAATACATCCAGAAATAGAACAAATTAAAACATATGAATATATACAGATCTGAAAATAGCAAAATCACTTTTTTTAAATCCATAGACAAAATAATTAGTTAACAGAAGACAAGTTACAGCTTTTCCACTGGTGTTAAGACAGTTTGCAACTTTGAGGGAGCAATTTTAACCTAATCAGGAAACTAATGAGATCTGGTCAGACAGTACTCCATGGAATCTCAGTAGTGTCAGACCAGGTGTGAAACCAGTGTTCCAATTAACCCCATCTGTTTCTCACCTGGCAGGTTAACAGGTAAAAATTGCCCTCAAAAGTTATCTGCTGACACTGGGTCTAACTGCATGGATCTTCAGTAGACCCAGACCAATGCAGATACTGCGCACACACACACACACACACACACACAAAGAATACCGGTATTCAGAGTAGCGACAATCTTAAATTGGAACATATTACACTCACTGGTGCCATACTACTCCAGCAGTCAGCTAATGTACCTGTCCAGGTACACAAATTTTACCCAAAATACTTAGAGCAAACAATGGCACTTCCTCCACCACCTACACACCTGAGCATCCCCACCCTCAACTGGGGGAGAGTTACAGTTCTCTACTGAACATCACCAATTCTCAAGAAACCCCATTTCACTCATGCAGCACAGGGGCTTCAAGTCCTCAAGGACTGTGCAAGCAAGTCTAGTGACTAGACTTACAATTCAAAACTATTCCCAACTCTCAAACCACTCCAGAAACCAGGCAGCCACATACTGTGAAGCACAGGAAGCTTCCAACCCTCCCTCAAACACCAGAGCTCTTCGGACCCTGAGGTTAAACACGAAAGTTAGCACACAGAAGAAAGAAGCTGGACTTCAAAGCCAAATGTTAAAAGAAATGCCCCATCTCACTCCTGTTATGCTTTATTTTTGGGCTGAATTATGGCAGGGGTTGCAGCCACAGATATGTTCTATGGTACACCCGTTTTATAAAATCCCTTCCCCTCTCCTACACCAAGTGCCATTAAGAATGTTACCATTAATATTTACACCAACATTAATCCAAAGAATCACTAAAATTCTTTTACGTACCAAAATATAGTTTTATTGAAAAACCAAAAATTATACTTTTAATATATAGTGATTTGTACCTGGGCATACTTCTCAAATACTAGACAGTACATGAGCACTTTGCAAAGTGTTTCAAAGCAGATAAGGATTTTTAAAAAAAAGTTCAATCTTTCTTACTGGGTGGCATAAAGGTGCAAAAAAAAAAATGGGGTTACAATTAGAGAATGGGTCACTATCTTGGTCAAACAATACAGAAATAGTATTGGCTTAGCTGAACTCCAGTAAAGTAACAATTCAGTAATTTGTGGCACTGATGGGATGTTAAGCAGCCCTCATGATGCATTAATTGTGTAATTTAACAACTACACGTTATAAAATTGGTTCCATTAAAGTGGGCGGAAGTAGAGTATATTATTGACAATTGACACATCCTGCAGAGGACAAGTTCCATCCCAATCTCTCTAAATAAAAGACAAGTCTGTTCTAGCAAGTCAAGTAGGAAGGAGAAAGACCTGGAACCCATGGAATCCAACCCCCACCTCCAGCTTGAATAAAGCCAACATTGATGCACAGCAAGCTTTGGGAGTAAAACAAATACCAAGACCAGTACCCAACTAGCAGATCTCATTTAAATCAGAAGTTGTTAACCCAATATCTCAACCTCTAAAAAGACCTCTACACAAGAACCCAGCCATTACAGTTCTGCATAGTTTTGATATTACCCCAAGGGCTTGCTGGAATCTCATCCCGCAAGATTGAAGGGCACTTCAAGCATTTGATTGCTGGAACAAATGAGAAAAGGGGTTATTTTTCCCCCAATTTGGTGAAGGCCCAAATCCCCTCAAGGTTACATTTTAGTACGAAAAGGCACCTCTGCAACTTTTGTTCCCATTTATCATGCCCCCAACTATCTGGTCCCTACGTTTGCAATTCCCTCCAAACCCCTCTTCAAAAATTGGACACAGCCACAATGTTCTTGCAAAACAGCACGAGGATGTTGGACAGTGTCACAAAAAAAAAACCAAAGTTTAAGATAACCATCCTCCATCAACAAAAAAAAATCCAGTCTCAGATGGACTAACCCTGCCTACAGAATGCATTTGGCCTTGAGTGGACAATGGTTAGATCTAAAAGGGATGAAAATTCTTTCAAAGCAAAGGAAAAAGACAGATGTTTGTCAGTCTCAGTGGCATTGTTCAACAAAAACATGAATGGGACCCAAGAAATTATTCCAGATGTAATTTAAACCCACAAACTGGTTTTCCATACTCTGCAGTCTATAGATTTACTTGTACACCGAGGCATAGGAAGATTTAATTTATTCCAGAGCCAAGGTTCCTCAAATGGCAAGTCACTGGGGACAAACAAAGAACCCAAAAGTTTCAGTGTCTGTAAAAGATCAGTTTCTTTTACTGGTTCATTCCAATTGTCATAGGATGTTAGTCTCATGAAACTGACTGAGGAATTAACCCAGCCAAATGTTCATGTCTGCCAATTTAATAAAAAGCATCGATGTCCAAGGCCTTTACGTTAGAGTTTATACAAAAATTAAGAGATTCCAACTACTTGAGAGATTAGTGTACAAAATATCCCCAAAAGGATTTAAATTAAAATGACCTCAAGTACCTAGGGACTAGGAGTGCAAACTGATAGGTGGTTGACTTTTGCACATTTCTTACAGAATATCAAAGTCTCCTAGCAACAAGAACCTTGGTCAAATTCAGTAAGTGAAGATTGAAGACTATTCAACTGTGACATGCTGGCAGTTTCTTTGTTCTGCCCCTACCTGCAGAAAATAAAGGGCATTTTCAGAAACTTTTTTTTTTTTGCAAGTTTCCTTTCTCCAATAAAAAGGAAACCTTTCACTCACTTGTGACTGACCTACATCTTGTGATGCATCAATTTAAAGGAAATGACAGCTGCCCCAGTGATGGGAATCTATCAATTGCCACATTGGTTAGAAAATGAAATTGCAATTAGAAATATTGTCCTAGAATTTAAGTCATTCATCCAAAACATTGTATTCAAAAAAAGTCACATGGAAATAGAGGGAATTAAAGCATTAAATTAATTTTTAAAAAGCATGGAATTTGTTAGAACCAATTCTACAAAGATTGTCAATGAATGTAGTTGTATACTAGCAAAATGCTACAAAATTGATCTATGATTAAACACATGACTATAGCAATTTAACAAAATCCAATTTATCAGTTTCAGGGAGGAGAAGAAAGCACAGGATGCAAAAAGCAACAGAAAACAATTTCCTGTGTTGGGAAAGATCAACTCTCAAAGCAGTCTGATGTTTAAAACTTCCAGAAGGAAATACAATTGTGGTTCTTGAAAAGGGATGCTGCAGTTGGCTGATTAGTGTTTGAGACTGCAGGTTTGTGGGAAAGCGAGGCTAACCCATCGAGTTACCTGCCCAAGGAAGACAGCAAGGGAAAAACAAAAAAATGGAAATGTTAGGACAGTGAAATCTTTCTTTACCTCCTCCTCCTCCTCAAACCTTGGCAGAAATACTCATTGTGGACAATAGACGATGCCAGAGGTAGTTTTCCAGCCTCGTACTTTACAAAATGTTTTCAAAATCTGGGATTGACAAATTATCCCAGTTTACAGTGGGTTTTGTTACTTTTCATGTGTAATATACAAAAGATTAGCAGAGACTTTAAACTAGCTGCAAGTGTTGCTCCACTTCTTTCTTGTTAAGGCAGAAGCTCTTGGAGAGAATACAAAGTCTGTTGTTCAGAAGTTCCTGCTAAGGTTTATGCGTAGAACTCTGTGGTGGGGGCCTTCTTGTAGATGGGCTTCTTGCTCAAGTCATAGCTGCCCTCATCCTTCTTCCTCATGCGGTAGACTAGCAGCAGGATGAGGAGAATGGCAAACAGGAGGCCAATGGTACCACCAGCAATCATTGCTGAGGGAGAGAGAGAGAGAGAGAGAGAGTCATCAGTGAGGTCTTGCAATCATATCTCCCAACACAAGCTCCATTTCTAGGACTTATGATCTTTAAACATTCCTGAATATCCTACAGTCTGGAGTGCTGTTACTGATGTAACGTGGCAGCCAGTTAGTTCAGAGTAAGCTCCCACAGAAAGGCAAAAGCTAGGTGTTGATTTTAACCAAGACAATTTCCCATTCCTCTAGATTGTCATGGAATCTGTCCCTAGAACAGTACAGGATGAGGCCCTTCAGCCCAATGTTTGTGCTGAGCATGATGCAGAATTAAGCCAAATCTCTGCTTGTACATGATCCATGTGTCTCCATCCTCTGCAGATTCATTTCTTTATCTAAAAGCCTCTTAAATGCCACTATTGCATCTGCTTCCACCACCACCCCCCCAGCAGTGCATTCCAGGCACCCACCACCAAAATAAACTTGCCCTGCATATCTCCTTTAACATTCCCCCTCTCACCTTAATGGCACATCCCAACATTCACATCTAGCATCCTTGAGCACATTGTGTTTAAGGTGGCACCTTAGACTTCTCAGTGCTCCTCATTCATGGTAACACCGCCAAATTATGTGCTCAACTCTGGAGTGGGGATTGAACCCACAACTCCTACCTTGGAGCCAAGGTAATGCCCCCTAAACAGTGGCCAAGAGTCAAGACCACACTGACTCCACCGCCCACAACCCATCCATTAAGCTACATCAACCCAAGCTTTCTTTGTACTTTCAACATTCATCCCCCGAGCAACACATGAACCATTGTTGTCCAACCATTACAAGCCTTGAGAAGACAGCCCAGATCAAAAAGCATTCACTGCAGGACAACCTGGAGGAAGAGTAAAATTCCTTGAGGTCAAATCAGTGTCTCGTTCTAAACCAGCCTCAGTATCCATAGTCAAATTGCAACAGCTCAGCATGATAAAGAGCTTGACTCCTTTGTTGACCACTACCAGTCAGGGACAGATCTGCCATCCTTTGCCAGTCTGATGCAAGATGCCAGACTCAACGTGGCCATTTGTAATTGCTTCCACAGTTAAGGAGCAGTTACAGATGGATGACGTGGGCACTGCCAATGACTCCAAACAAAAGGGGATGGAGTGCCAAGCCACATGGACTGTTTCCATGTTGGATATTTTTGTGGGGACAGGACAAGGGAGAAGATCTGTCCTCTGCCTGGTAACTGGATTGCAAGACATTTTACACCAAACCCTACGTTCCATCTTTATCCTGTACCTGCTAGCATCTCTGTGCTTGCAAACATGCTGCTGTTGTTGTTTGTGCTCGCCATGGCAACCCTGTTGTCGATGTTGTCGTGCGACGGGGCATTTTTGTTCAAGAGCACCTCATTGCTCTGAATAGGATTCTCTTTGACTGGCATGTTCTCATCCTCAACGATGTAATTGTCAAGTTCCTCTTCATCCTAAAAAAGGAGGAACAGTTGCATTATTAGATATTATTTCTCTCCTGAAGTGTCCCAGTTCTGTCAGTGAAACCAAAACACTGCCTCTGGACTAATGAGTCAGGACTTCAACATCTGTACAATCAGTTGAAATCTGCTGTTAATGATCACTTCCAGCCCCACCACAATGTCATTATTGGCAACCTAACCCAGGTCTTGTTACACTTCTGTGGGGAATGGAAGATCTGATCTTCCCAAGTAGTCCCATGACTCTGCAACACATCTGCTTTGGAGCAGAATTCAGAGCAGGCAACAAGTCCACATCAGTCTGCCTGACATGGGCAAGGGCTGCAGCTCTGCCATGGGGAGAACAGAGGCCAGCAGATAAGATGGCTTATTGGTTGTTTGCAGATCTTGGCATACAGGGCTCGGGACTATGGCCCAGAGAGTTCAAGTCTCACTACAGTAACTTGGAAATTTAAGACTTTTCCCCAAAATTCTAGTTATTTCATAAAATGCTAGCCTCCATAATGGTGGCTATGAAACTACTGGATTGGCAGTTAAAAGCTTATCTGGTTTACAGTTTCATGTCATTCAAGAGGAAATCCGCCATCCTTGGTCTGGCACTGGTGCCATTCCAGATGGATTCTTAACTAGTTCCTCAGCTCAGGGAGGACAATGCTAGAAGTGGACAAGATGGCAGCAACATCCATGTTGGAAGTTCACTTTGGATTGTCCAGTACACAGCTGTCACCAAGGTGAAGGGCTGAATTGTCTCAGTCCTCTGCCCTTCTCTGGTTAGGGTTAGGCAGAAAGGTCAATGGGGATCCCTGGCTGTATTACAGCCTGGTATGGAGCCTCCAATGCACAGGATCACAAGAGGCTGCAGAGGGTTGTAGACTCAGCCAGCTTCATCACAGGCACCACCCTCCCTGCCATTAAGGACATCAAGAGGCAGTGCCTCAAGGAGGAGGCATCTATCACTAAGGACCTCACCATCCAGGATATGCCCTCTTCTCATTACGACCAATGGGGAGCAGGTATGAGACCTGAAGCCCCACACTTAATGATTCAGGATCAACTTCCCCTCTGCCATCACATTCCTGAATGATCCATGAAAACTACCTCATTATTGCATTTTTTGCACCATTAATTTTTGTAATTTATAGATTTGTCTTTGCACTGTACTGCTGCTCCAAAACACCACAGTTCATGTCATGCCAGTGATAAATCTGATTTTTTTTAAACTCAACCCATTGACCAGTCAATAAATTGCCTAATGTTTTTATCATTGGGTGCCCACACAATCCCACTGATGCCTGAAGACTAGAACTCAACTCACCTCATTGTCATCTAGATCACCATCTTCATCTGAAAGAAAAAAAAAGTTGGTCATTTGCAAATTAAACACTGCCATTTACAACATCTATATGCACAGCAAGATTATATTCCCAGTATTTGACATTGCCACCCTTGGGGGGGGGGGGGGGGGGGGGGGGCAGCGGCAGGTGGGAGGTGGAACATCTACCCTTATTTACACCTCAATTTTATAAGTTTCTATCAGGTCACCCCCCAGAAAAAAAAAATCAATCAATCCAAGTTTGTCCAACCTGTCCTGATAGATAATACTCTAATCCAGGCAACAGCCTGGTGAACCTCTTCTGCACCCTCTCCCACAGGGTAGACTGCCACCACACAAGGCAACAGCAGGACAAACGAGGGGAGACCCCTCCATTGTGTCCACACCAGCCCTTTGAATAGCAAATCCCATCAGTTCCATTCCACTGCTTCTTCCCAGTAGGCTGGTAAATCAATCTGCCCAGATAGTTTAATGAAACTCTTGGGTGCTTGCTTTGTTAGGCAGGGCAGTAATGAAGTTGTAGAGGCACAAAGACAGTCAGCATGCAGTTAAATGGTGTATACGTTTGTGTACAATTTCATTGTGCCTACACCTAGGCACTGGTGATAAAGATTTGAGTGTGTCAGCAGCCTTTCCACAAACAAGCAAGCTGGAAATTCCACTGCTTGCTGTCAGAACAAAGGTGGGGACGAGAAATGCAATGCTAACAGGCAGAGCAGAGAAACCCCTGCAGTTACAGATTTACTGTAATATAGGAGCAGAGGCCTCAATAGCTAAGAACACTGCAATCCTCAAAACCACTTCCTATTTCAGCAGCAGCTCAGCACTGTACATGACAGCCCTGTAAAGAAGCAGGGGAATGAGGGAAAAAAGCTGGCAAACTTTCAGGATTCCTCTCAGCCACAGATCAAAAAACAGTTTTGCCTGACTCCCACCAAGCCTCTATTCCTGAACACAATCACAAATCCAAAGTATTCCTTTGCTAGCCCGTGCTCCATGAAGTGCAAAAATTGTGACTTCTTTCCCTTCTCCCTCTGCTTTAAGTGACAATAGGGAAGACCTGTTGGTCTAGCCACTGAAGAGCAAAGTACTTAGAAGCAGTGCTTTCAATAGGACTTTTGAATCTTATTTCCTTCTCCTAATATTTAGCTCTATCCCTTTGTTCTTAAAAACAAGACCAGTCAGGGATTAGAATCCAGAGCAACTCTATTCTGCAAGAAATCTGGAACCAGCAACAAGAAGATCCTAAATGGTCTTGGATCCCTCTCAAAGTGAATGACTTGCCAGTTAAGAGACTGACTTTGGAACACTCCTTCCCTGGGCAAGGCTATGGGGACCAGGTTCCATTGTCTGAATTTATTTGCAAATCTCATGCAGTCAGCAGAGAAGAATACAGGAAGGGATATGCAAATATCACATTGCAATGAATTATGAAGCAATAGTCTGGGTTTTTTTTGTAGTCAACCTTAAACCAAAAGCAAGCTAAAAGTGGTCTTTGTGGTTTAAGAGAATAATGATAAAAAGGTTAATTGCGAGCAAAGTGTGTACAGATTAGAGGTTTTGCAAGTGGCTGATTGGGAACTTGGCTGTTCTAAAGCAATTATAAAGTGGGAGATTACTTAAAAAAAGTGGGGTTCAATGTGCACAGAAAGTGGGAATTGTATTAGGAGGGAGCAGGGTTACAAGTGTTGGCAAGTTGAATACTTGTTATAGATGGAGTGCCTTGTATTATTAGGAATGCTGGAGGTCTTATTCCTGGCTCCCTTGTGGGAGCTTATGGATCCTTCCCCTCTGAGTCTCCAAGGGTAAAAATCAATCCATCTTGCTACTCCATCACAAAACCCTTATTGTTAAAAACAAAAGCCATTTCCCTCAAAAACTGAAGTAGATCAAGAAACAAGATAGTTACCACTGTCAGTGTCATCTCCAGAAGCCCAGCCAGAGCCATGGTCCTCCATCTGGTCAGGGTATAGGCTTGGCCCTGGGTAACCAGAACCCTCCAGTTCATTGAGGTGGCTCCTGTCAGAATCCTTTGCCAAATCTTTTTGCTGTTTCGGGGTTAAAGGATATATTGTTAGTGAAGAGTGCACAACACTAGAGATAGTTGGATTAATTATCAGGGAGGTAGATTTCTTTCCCCTGCCACCTCCCTCTTACAGACAGTTTAACACTAGTTTATAGTTAATTGGGGATTTTTATTTCAGTGTCTCCCCCATTTTCTCCTTCCCAACAAGGTCAGTCTAGCACAAGCTCCAAATCACATGTTAGAAAAGAAACAAGTGCTACATTCTTGCTGTTAGAGTTAAAGCATTCCACTGAGGACAAACAGGAAGGGAGCTATAAATATATACCCTACTTATCAATGCAACTGGATGAAAGAGACCTTCTGCTCTACTGTGACAGCAAAATCTAATTTCAATTTCTTTTTTCCAACAATTTCATTAAAACCCATTGTGACCATACCAGAAAATGCAATTTAACTGGTTTGATCCAAACAGTTATCACAATACACTGCACTTGTATTGAATGTAACTCAATAAGGGTGTGCCCATTTTCAGTAAAGGACCCTACAGAACTCTTCTGCACATTTAATGAATGGTACATTAAGTTATAATGTGTGTTGGTGTCATCAGCAGCACTTGATGTCCTGAGGGAGATGGAACAAACATCAGGGAGCCTTGACCTTGGCTCAGCTAAATGGAACATTCAGTCTGATACATCAGACTGAATACAGACTTCCTATTGGGAGATTTGGTTTTGCCATGATCAGAGTACAGAGTTTTTTTCCTAAAAATGTGGGAGTTGGGAACTGTTGGAAAGACAGTGTCAGAGACTAAAATTGACAGCAATGTATTCAGGAACACCCAGTAGAGCAATGGAAATATGAGAACCAGCTCCCCCCCTTGGTTTACAGGTGTAGGATAATGAGACAGCAAGTAACAAAAATTCTCAGAGCAATACAATGTCACGGTAAGAGGTGCTGCCTCACAGCTCCAAGGACCCAAGTTCAATACTGACCCACCCTCTCCCATAGTGCCATCTGTGTGGAGTTTGCACATTCTGTGACTACGTGGGTTTCCTCTGGGTGCTCCAGTTTCCTCCCACATCCAAAGGTGCACAGTTTGGAGAGTTAACTGCCCATGGTAAATTGCCACTAGTGTGTAGATTAGTGGTAGAATTTGGGGGCAGTGGGGATTAGTGTAAACGAGTGCTTGGTTGGCATAGACTAGATGGGCTGAAGGGCCCCTGCTTGTGCTGCCTTACTATGTTACAGCCAGTATAAAAAAAGGGAGAGGAAAGAACAGCCCAGTAGAGACTCAGCACTCAAATGCTTTCAGGGCTCCCAAGGATGGAAGATTGGTCAGGGGCTCTAGATTAGGGTGAAGGAGCTCTTGAGAAACCAAGCCCAAACTTTGTACCCACATCTATGCCTTGGCACAAGCAATGGTCACTTAGGCTGTGGGGGCAGGAGGAGGGAGACAAGTCCACAGAACCAGAGAGAAGGTGCAAGTAGGAGAGAGGGGAGATTTAAAATAGATGCCGTGTAGAGTTACAGCTCATAAGCCACATATCTAACATTCCAGCAGCTAGCAACAGCAAACAGCTCAACGAAGCTAAATTGGCAGCTTTCCCATTTCCAAGCACCACTTGTACACAAGTGGGTGACCTTCCTGCAGCTCAACTGCACTCCATCCTGGGTGGAGCAGGGTTTGAGGCTTGAAAATTAATCCACAGTCCCATTTCAACCCTGCATCCAATCTGATCCCTCTAGTCCTTTTTATAAGGGTTTCTGGTGGTGGGGGGGCAGTGATTGAGAGATCGTGGAATGACAGGATCAAGTAACCCAAACAACCTTCATCACAACTGGTCTCTCAGTGACAGCACTAACTTGCACTTGGGATGCCAGCTCAGATTCCCCAGCCAGTTAATGCAGAGATAGGATTACCACTGTACACTACTTCAATTAATTTATTTTACTGACCCATCCCTCATACATGAGGATTAAGGAGGCACCATCTCTTGTATCACCAGACTGAAGTTATTCCTTCCAACTGCATGCTCCAATGATTCCTGACAGATTGAGCCTCCCATCATTAAACAATCAGTAATATAGCACAGAAACAGGCCCTTCAGCCCATCTCACCCATGCTGACCAAGGTGCTCACCTTGGCTAGTCCCATATCCCTCTAAACCTTTCCTAATCACGTACTTATCCAAATAAGTCTTTTAATTGTTCTTGTACCTGCCTCAATTACTTCTCTGGCACCTTGTTCCATATACACACCACCCTCTGAAGAAATTCTCTTCCCACCATCCCCCACCAAGGTCTCTTAAACCTTTCCCCTCCCACCTTAAACACATGCCCTCTAGTTTTTAAACTCCCTTTGCCTTGGAAAAGGTCTCCGCATTCACCCCCATTTGTGCCATTCATGATTTTATACACTAAGGTTGCCCCTCAGTCTATGTTCCAAGGAATAAAGTCCTAGCCTGCCCAAGCTCTCCCTAGAACTCAGGCCAAGTCCTGGCAACATTCTTGTAGATAATGTCTGCAACTAATAACCTCTTCCTCCAAGTGAATGATTCAGAATTTTCATAGCCTATGCAGGTGATGGAGCCCAAGATCCTGCAGGAATGAAGGCAATTTTAAGTTTCAATCATGATTTGAGGGACTTAACTGATTAGCATCTCACACCATTGCCACAGAAGGCAAGCGAGGGGACAAGTCACTGAGGAAATTTAAAGGATGGCAATTGATTTACAAATAGTAAAAGTACTAAGAGGCATAGGGAGAGGTGAGGAATATAGTATTGATACAGAGAACCTGCTATCATTGTATTGTACAACAGAATAAGTTCAAAAGGGTCAAGTAGTCTATTCATGTTTCCCAGAATCCAGAAGGATTAACCCAAAACACTGACTGTCCACTTCCCTCCACAGATGCTGCCTAACCCATTGAGCTCCTCCAGCATCTGATATTGCTGGAATCTCCAGCAGTCTCTCGTGTCTCTACTCTTTATATTTGCCAATTTTTTAAAAAATTGAATGACAGGCTAGTATAGAGGAGCCAAATGGCTCCTACCATTCAGTACACTGGGGTTGAGTCAATGCTATTCAGCTTTAGCCTGTCAGCATTAAAATTAAAGTCATTTCCTCCCCCTCACCTCCAATTGTACTAAATAGTCTGTAACTTTACAATTTGACGCAGGGCAGATTTGTTTCAAAAACAATCTGTGACAAAGTTAGGTTAGTCATGAAGAATTTGTTCTGAGATGTTACTGATTCATTCACTTGTGACATCCTTAGTCATGGAAATTTTTAGCTTAACAGGACATACAAGTTTGCCTCTTGCCAAATCTTAAAACATCCTTCACAGAGCTGGATCTCCAAACAGTAAGCGGAAGTGGTGGAAAACCCAACTGATTTCCCTGGCCCTAGAATTCAGAGGCTGATCATATCATGGCCATCTCTCTCGTCAGCTCCAGGGCAAAAGGGTAACAGGATGGCTGCCTGGATTATGGAGTACAAACTAAAAGGAGGTTGGACAAACTTGGGTTTTCTCTGGAGCATTGGAGACTGAGGGGACACCTGATAGAGGGTTCATAAAGTTAGGAGAGGTGCAGATAGGGTAGACAGATCTATCCCAGGGTGGAAATGTCAAGTATTTAGGAGGACATTTAAGGCGAGAAGGGGGAAGTTCAAAGGAGTGTGTGGGGCAAGTTTGTTTTTAAAATATAAACAGTGGTAGATACCTGGAGTGGGCTTCTGGGGTGGTGGAAGGAGTGTGGTAGCAGTGTTTAAAGAGGCTTTTAGATAGGAATATGAACTTGCTGGGAATAGAGGGATAAGGATCACGTGCAGGCAGAAGGGATGAGTTGAATTTTGCATCATGGTCAGCACACAATGTGGGCTGAAGGGACTGTTCCTGTGCTGTATGTACTGTTTCTGTGTTCCAAGAACAAAACCTTCACAAGACTGCATGCCACAACACTTCTGGTCTTGGCTCAAGACACTTCAAATACAAAACCCACAACCTTGGTTTTGAAACCTTCCATATTCTTGCCCCTCTCTGCAAGGTCCTTTGATCTTTGTACCCATCCCCAATTTAAAATCATACCACTTCTACCTTGGGCCTCCCTGGACTTCACCATCCTTTCTTGCTCAAGCTCTAGGTCACTTGAGCCTTCTGCATTGTTCCTGCATGAAGCCATAGAGGCAGAGGCACTGCATAAATATCACAGACTGGGACCACAGCAGAAAGAGGCTCTGTTAAATCCACTGGGCAGCAGGATAATCAAGTCAGAAACATCTTCACACTACAGCTGTGTAAACATGGGAGTCTGGCACAGGACAGGCAGACCAGCCATAAAGTGGGAGCAATTGAAAAGAAAAAGTGCCTTCACCAGTCACATCTGGCTGGTCAGGACAAGTTGGAGCTCAGTCAATAGCCTGCATGATTGCAAAGCGAACAGTAACAGCAGGCGAACTTCCAAGCATTTACATAGAACAGTACAGCACAATACAGGCCCTTCAGCCCATAATGTTGTGCCAGCCCTTAAACCTCACCTAAGACTATCTAACCCCTTCCTCCCACATATGGAGGAATTTAAAATAGAGAGATGCTTATCTCTTGAATTTGACCAATGTACCTGCCTCCACCACTGCCCCAGGCAGCACATTCCATGCCCCCACCACTCTCTGGGTAAAAAACCTTCCTGATATCTCCCTTGAACTTCCCACCCACTACTTTAAAGCCATGTCCTCTTGTATTGAGCACTGGTGCCCTGGGAAAGAGGTGCTGGCTGTCCACTATCCATTCCTCTCAATATTCTGTACATCTATCATGTCTCCTCTCATCCTCCTCCTCCTCTCCAAAGAGAGAAGCCCTAGCTCCCTTAGTCTCTCCTCAATGCATACTCTCCAAACCAGGCAGCATCCTGATAAATCTCCTCTGCACCCTTTAACCAAACAAGTTAAATAACTGGAACAGAAGGTGCCTTTTGATTTGAGTGCACAGATTGTAACAAAGCTACAGGCTGGTAGTTTATCCCTGCATTGCCCAGAAGTGAGCAAGTCAGAGGCACTGGATGTGAAGCCAGCATCCCTCACTGTGGTAACAAAGCCCAGGTAAAAGACTTGCTTGAGTGGACCTGACCCTCCCATTTCAAGTAATTTGGAACATCTTCCATGGAGATTTGGATTGGTCTCAATGCCACCATCTAAACACACCATTGCAAAATAGGAGGCCATTTGGCCCATAGAGTCTATACTTGCTCTTTGTAGAGCAATTCAATTAGTTCCACTTTCCCGATAGCCCAGCAAGTCATTTTCTCTCCAGCGTCTGCTCAATTCCCTTTGGCCCTGCTTCCATCATCCCAGATGAACTGCCCACCCCAGCACAAGGTTTTCCTTACACCTTGGTGGAAGAAAGCCCATGTTGTTCAATCCCAATCTCACCCAATATCCAGATAAGACATTCAGCACTGGGGTCCCAGGACAGTGATTTTTGCCACATATCCACTCTTGAACAAGGACAACTCCAAAGCCTAATGGCCTGGGAACATGACCAAACCCAAGAGCCAAAGTCCAATCCAGAAAGTGACTTGCATTGGCTCCCTGCTCACCCAACACACAACCTGCTGCCTGAGAAGACAGGGGTCTCCACTCCTCCAGCACTGTTTATTGATGAGCTTCAGAGACCAGCAGCACAAGAAAACAAACCAACACCCAAAGTCTTGTGGCCAATATGTGCTGTCCCAGAGTCCGCAGTAACTGGCCCCTTACCCTTCAGCACAAGAGGCAGAGAGAGATAGCTGGAAACACATCCACACCAAATGACACATGCCTCTTGACTTTCAATTAATCTTTTGGTTTAATTGAAACAGACAGCAGCTAAGAAATATTCTATTAAGCTAGTTTATTAATAGCTTGGACAGTTCTCACTGGATTGAATTCTGCACTTCCCTGTTGAAAGGCTGGCCCCAGACAGAAAGCCAGATGTAATGTGACTATGTAACTTGCATACTTTTTGAAAAGATTGATATCAAACAGCTGACATCTGCATGCTCTCTCTGCTGGAGGATATCAATGTGCAACCTGCAAACTGGCAGAGGCAGCACTGTCAGTACCTTCAGAGACACCCACCCTTCTCCCACAGAGAGGGGGACCCCCTACCAATGGGCAGATCTACTGAGCAGAAAATCCCACTAATTAATATCACAAGGTCAACTCAGATTAGAAAGAGGTATCATCATGTAATGTTCAATTCAAACCAGATAAAGCAATCCCTGTCCCAAGTCAGGGAAAATTAACAGTTCTCTCCCTCCCCATGGAGTTTTTTGAAAAAAAATACCAAATCTTGCAAAGGTTCATATCAAGATCTTGAATGCTCAGGTTGAAAGTGCAATGTAGTCATATTCTGGATTAATTGTCAAACATCAGTTCTTAATGGAGAAAAGAAATAAAATTACAGATGCCAGAATCTGAAGCAGCCACCAAAATGCTGGAAGAAGTCACAGTCAAGCAACCTCTGAGGAGAGAAACCTGCCAATATTTCAGATCCTCAGAACTGGAGGGAGTGGCAGGCAGAGAGTGGAGGGTTTACAGTTTTCAAAGCAGAAATATTGACTGGTTTCTTTCTACAGATGCTGTCTGACAGTCTGTTTTTCCAACATTGTGTTTTTTGTTAAAGAAAGGACACCCCCCCCCCCCCCCCCCCCCCACCCACCACCACCCTCCCCAAGGAAGGTTCATTGCAAGGATATGGGAATACCCATATTCACCTCCAAACCACATTCATCTTTCAATAATGGCCAGCCCTTAACCCAAATCTAAACTGTCTTTAGTTTAGAAAAATCTTAGTAATTAAAATTACTGACTAAGCATCAATTGCCATTTCTAGAAAAGAGTTCCAATTTTCTACTTTGTGCACATAAAAGTATCTGTTAGTTTTACACCTGAAAGACTTGCTTCCATCAGATTAACAAACATTAATGCCAAGAAAAATATTTGTTGGCATCTCAAACTAGAAGTTGACCAGAATTTGCCAATCCTTAATTGAAGATTAGTTGAAGGCAGCACTAATTTGGATTAAGATAATGACACTTTTGCCTTAAAGGCTCTGGCAAATTGGATGTAATGCACCACCCCCCCCACCCCACAACTGAAAGGGACCTCATGAAGAATTGTCCAACTTCTAGATCAGATTACATACTTATTAAATCTTCAGTTTGTTACATCATAGGGATATAGGTCTACACTTTGCTTCATCACCAGTCAAGCTCTAACTTGATGAGCATTACAAATTTTACTCAGGTTTACATGAATGTGGACTTTATGGGAGCAAGGTATCCCACATGACAAAATCTTAAGCCCATTGATGTCACAAACTACAAACTGGATCATATTATGGAAAATTTCTAATTCAACCTTCAGCTTCCAAGGGAAAGCTTTAAAGGTCTGACTGCCCTTTACCTTTGTGGTTGGTAGCTCTCAACTTGCAAAATTGTAACCTAGCTATTGGCACTGGTGCTTCCAGAGTTACACATCATGAAACATATCCCACATCTGAAGAGTAGTTTTCAGGTGGTTCTGTTGTTCCTGGGCGAGTGAGTAGCAGCAATCCAACTCAAAACCACTCCCAGTCTTGCTTTCATTGCCACAGTGCAGGTTGGGTGGGTACATGTTGTGGCTTGGTCAAGAGCTCAATACACCCAGAGACAAGGGACTTCTGGAAACAAGCTGAGTGTAGGGAGTGACTACCATTCTGTTTTGATCATGATCATACCACTATCGCCCCGATCTCTCAGGTCAGGACTTGCAAACACTTGGAAACAGCCCAAAATTCAGACTGTTGCAAGAATCTCTCTCTAGCAGCAGAGATTGCTCCTGTGCAGGCTCCCAAACAGCACCCAAGATCACTGGATGGAAGGAGTCCACATGGGTGGTGCTAATTCCAATTCCCTACACCTTTTAATGTTCTCCTTCCTCAGCTACTCCTAAATGCCACAATGACTTTGCTTCAACTATCACTTAAGGTAAATGTTCCATACCATGATGACACTTTCTACAAGAATCAGTCCCTATGTACCTGTACTCCTAATCCTGAATTCACGAAGTGCTGCTTGAGTTACTGTACTGATTGAAAGTTCTAGAATTGCAACAAACTTCTGAAACCTTTGTATTTCCATTACCTCACTGTCACTGTAACCTCCTCCAGCCCAATAACCCTCTCCGTGATCTTCTTCCTTCGATTTTCCATTGTCCACTGATGGCTATAAACCACCTTAAATCTTAACCTCAAGCCTTAATCTTTTTTCAAGAATCCTTTGGTCAACTACCCCAACATTCTAGTTTCAGAGTCAAAATTTGTCAGGTAACGAGTAGCTTAGGTATTGTATTAAACAGAAAGGAGGCTCAGTCATTGTGTTAGTTGGAATCAATAGATCTCTAGCCATTAAAGGAATCAGGGGACATGGGGATAGTGCAAGAAAATAGTACCAAGGTGGAAAATCAACCATGATCCCAATGGATGCTGGAGTTGGTTCAAAGGGCTGTGGCTTCTGGTCCAATTCTTATTTCTACGAAGAATTCAAGCTGTTGCTACTAGCTGCTACAGCTTTGGAGCATCAGTGTGCATAGATATGCCAGACAACAGCACACAAGCCAGAGTGTGTATCTTTGGTTGCAAGATTTACAAGTGTGGGAGAGTTGCACACACCAATGATAATGTTCACCTAAAATCACACCAGCAATCCAAGAGGGTGGAGGAAGATGGGGTAACCCAATTCTACCAGGATTGAGATTAAAACGTGCAATACATAGTGTTGACCATTACTAAGGCAAGCTGCCAACACAAACCTATCAGTACACCTTCTCAAAACCACCAGCTGAGAGGCAGAATGTCTTCAGCAGTCTAAAAGGCAACTTAAATGGGTCAAGACAAGGGTTTATGCACCACAGAGGACTTGAACGTTATTGGTTCTGCTATCAGCATGGGGGCAGCCAGTCAGGACCATTAGGCTTGTCCTGTGAGGACAAGAACCCCTGAGCCTGCCCTTGGTAACAGCAGGTGGAGGAGTTACTGGCTCCTCTATCTGCACAGGCATATCTCAAGCAGACTGTTCATTCAGTTGAACCAAATGCTCCTGGATCCATTGATGTTCACAGCAAGTACCAGGATCAGCTGTGTGGGCCAGCAGGATAGCAACATCCCCTTCAATAACTCAAGTTAGATTGCACACCCTCTCGGATCATTGGCATTCCCAGTGGGATGCCACTATAGAGGAAACTTTAATGCCAATCTGGTGACTTAGACCAGTCAATGGCACTCCAACTGAAGAGACCAAAAGGTGGCCTCAAACTCAAATACCCTTCAGTCCCAATAAAGACTAGTGTTCATGTTGCATTCTCCACAGCCCCTAGATACCTCAAAGTACCTCACAGCTGAAGTGTTGAAGGGGTGGCAGCCAATGTGCACAGCAAGCTCCCAAAACAAGTCCTATTTTTGTTAACACTGATACGCAGTTGACTAGGACACCTGTGAGAAGAACCTTTGCTGTCTATCAATCTCTAGGCAAAACAGATCCTACTTTTCCATTCCTAGATTTAAAACCTCAAACCTTTTACCTCACTGAAATACTTCCATCTCTTTGTTTCATCTTCCTCATCTCAACATTGGCTGATGCCCACAAGATCACTTAATCCCCCTCAGTTTAAGAGGGGGACCCCCAACCTTTGCCCCATTTAATGACACACAAGGTGATAAGGGTTTTTAAGGCAGAAGTCAAATAGACCTCTAGTCACTGATCTTTGAGAAAAGAATTCTGACTTTTGTTTCAGTAAAAGTTCCTAAAACTCCATACTATTTATGCTTGAAACAAAGTACAATGGTGGGAGGATAGGGGGAAGGAGAGACAGTGGCCCCCAGGCACAGATCAAACATCTGCCAGGCCATGGCAGACTTCAATTGGCTCAAATTCTATATATGAACTGCTTGGACTTCATACCTTGCTAGGAACTAAAGCATACTCCACCCAAGGCAACAGAAACCTCCTGAGCACCAGAATGGGCCAGTGGATCCAACAGTTACTATTTTAATTATTGTCAGATATGGGAGCAAAGAGTTGCATTTCTATGCAATCTTTCTTAGCTTCAGCTCAACCCAAAACCTCGGCTATAGTTGATTCTGCAGCCACCGAAACACCGTAGGCACATGGGGGAAATAGCACAGACAAGGCTTTAGCTTAAGACAAGAGACTCCAGATTCTGGAATCTGGAGCAAAAAAAAGTGGCTGGAGGAACTCAGTGGGTCAGGCAGCATCTGTGGAGGGAAATAGATAGTTGACATTTTGGATCAAGTCCCTTTATTTGGACTGCAGTGCAGGTGAAGGGTCTTGACCTGAAATGGCAATTGCCTATTTCCCTCCACAGATGCTGCCTGGCCTGTGGAGTTCCAGATAAAGAACTGGGAGGTGTGATTAGTCTAGGAAGCACCTTATTGGCTAGTACAGTGAGGTGGGCCAAGTGATCTTTGTACTGAAACACTAGATTCAAATGTCTTGCCAACTCTCCTTGGAAAGTTTCACAGGTGATTAACTGTTACTGAGATAAAGGTTTCAGGTCCAAAACTTAAAGCCTCAGGGCTTTGCAGGCTGGATAAGGCAGAAGAGCTGAGAACCAGGGAGCAGTCTGTTTAGGATTAATAGGAGGAGAGATTTAAGGAGGAAGAGAGATTTCTTCACATTGAGTGCAGCAAATATTTGGAATTTTCTCCACCAAACCAACCCCAGGCTGAATCACCAACTTCAATCTCAGCACCATTTTCTCCCCCAACATCCTTTGATTCCCTTAATGATCAATAGATTTCTGGATTTGTTTTGAATGAAGATCAATGATCTTGAATGGATAGAGCAGACTTGAAGGTCAGGTGGCTAACTCATGCTCCCATTCCTTGTATAGGATCACAACCACAGCATTCTGAGTGTATAGGACTGGGGTAACACAGCAGCTTGAGGCTACTCCATAAACATGGACAAGGAAACCACCTTTTCTGAAGCAAGGCAACTCCCATTAATTAATAAGTTGGAGGGGCTGGATTGCAAAGTTACACAAACAATAACACTAGTGCACTGATTAAGACCACTTTCTAGAGTTAAAACCTGTTTCACTAGCAAGGGTGCAATGCTTTCCTAAACCAGTGTGCAGTAGCTGATGCAACTGCTGGAAGGTTTGCCACTTTGCCTACTGGTGAAAGAATAGAAGGGAGCCACTCCCTGCTCTGGGGAGGCACTTTCCTACCTCAACTCACACACAAAAACACCAGGGACTATTGTAAGTGGGTGCAGACATTTGAGGGTCTAAAATTAAGCAATACACCTAGGAGATTTGGAATGAAGTTTCTAAAAATTAAGCTTTTAAAAGACCTGTACATCACTGGCATTGCCAGCACATATTGCCCATCCCTTACTGCACTCAAGAAGCCACCTTCTTGAACCTCTATAGTCCTTCAGGTGGAGGCACTCCCAGTGCTGTTGGGAAGGAGTTCAAGGATCTAGACCCAGTGACATGGAGGACTGGTGATGCACCTCCAAGTCAGGATGGCATGCAACGTGGGGGGAACTTGTAAGTGGTGGCCTGCTCCATTTGATGAAGTAAAAGTAGTGACATTCTGTGGGAGTTTTGCTAACTGCAATGCAACGCCATCCTCCGTACCTTTCACCTTCTGGAGGTCACATGGTTCCCATGCTACTTTGGCCAAGATGTCACTCTTGTACATTGACCTGTCAGAGGTGGACTGCTTGTCAACCCTGAGAAGCATCTCAATCAGAACTAGATCTCAACCTTGCCCAGGAGAGCTCTGCAAGCTCAAGTACCCAAGGGAGCATTTATTTGCATCCTCTACTGGGGGTAATAGAGACTGATAGGAAGAATCCCCAGCTGGGATGATTAGCAGGAACATTAACTAACAGACAAGCATAGCAGCAACTTGTAATCCTTCCAGATCACCAGGATGGAGCATTGAACCAAGCCCAATGGACCATCCAGTCAATTCCCCTCAAAATCCCCTTCCTTCAGCAAGGGAAGTAGATTTGACAAGAGTGCATTGTGAATAACATGGGCCTTTTGTATTAGAAAAAGGTCTTTGGCCACAGAATTTTAACTAGTTCAAACAGGAAGAAAAAAAATACACCTTCAAAGAAGTCCAAAACAATGCAGCTGAGATTGCTATTCAAGCAGTTAGATGCTGAATTGTCTACTCATTTGAAAATGTAACTGTTTGCCATGCAGTTTAATCTAATTTATGCAGATAGCAGTTCATGTAAAGAGACCTTGAAGTCTCCAAAATCTCACATGCACAAAGAAAATAGGGAAGAGAAACTGACATATCCAGTGATGTTCTAGGTTAGACAATTCAACCATCATTTCTGATACCACCAGCTTTGAGCCCACATACATCAGAACCTTGCACCTGGCTATGGCAACAGTCCAACTCTGCAAAGGAAGGAAGTAAAGACCAGACTAAAAGAGACATCCCAAGGAGAGCTGTTCATACACAAGGAACTAGGTCTGTCCAAACTAGAGGTGGCACACAACCAGGACAAGCCCAGCAGTGGTCCCTTTGTGGGCACCAATTACTGACAGCACTGAAACTGTGGCACAGTACTCCTCTCCCTTCAAAAGGGAAGAGGGGACACACCTCCAGTCCCAGAGTCTAAGCAGAAAACTCCAGACCAACATTCCAGTGCAGTACTGAGGGAGTGCAAGTCAAAAGTGCCACTTTTCCAGTGGAAAAACTAAACCATACTCTCTTCTCTCAAGTGTACTCAAGTAGGCACTTGACACTAGTTTGAACAGGGGGAGCTAATGGTCTGGACAATATTCACCAATAACACAAATAACCCTGTTTAATCTTGACATCCAATTTACACAGCAGTTTTTTCCACCACTGGCATTAACCCAAATGTCAACTTGCTTCCTTCTCTGCAGATTTGTTGCCTTGCCTGCTTTCTGATCCTATACAACTCTATACAAAGAGAAAGTCACTACTAACAAGTCATGGTACTAATAGGCTGAAAATCCCCCAAAGTATGCTGACAGATGTAATAATGCATCTCTTTGAAGATAAAGGTGTCACACTATTCAATGACAGGACCACCTCCACAGTTTAAAAATAACTGGTTCTCTTGCCATTTAAACCCCAGGTACATGTCAAAAAAAAAACACTGCTTTGCATTCTGCTAGTCAACACCCAAACACCCCAAAGTGTCACAAGTCAGACTTCCAAACTGTGGAACAAACAAGTATTGGTAGTCACAGACCCAGTGGGCTGAATGGCCAACTCTGCATCTCTGCCTTGTGATCACATTAAAGTGTGTTGGTGGATTAAGCCACACCGGTCCTGAGGTACCACAGTCTCAGCATTAGCCAGCAGTGCCAGTGACAACCAAAGGAGTACTAGGGGTAGGCCAGAGGAAATTACCCAGGATTTCTGTTCCTCGTGACTCCAGTTGCAAACAAAGTCACGACAGACTTCAGTTTGTGAAGGGTGCTACAAATGAAAGAATTAAAAGAAATACAAGTCCCAATAAATTTGGATTAACAATGAAAGAGCTTCATTCTGAACACTGCATGCTGAGTTTCAGAGAATTTCAGATCTAACCTCCCAATGTATCCATCCAGGCTATATGAAACACCTGGCTGTCTTTTGTTTAATTCAAGTGTTAACAGAAAGGCATTTTAGATAAATGGTGGGATTCTAGTCATACGCTGAGGGCAAACTGTGTATAAACCTGCAACTTTAATTATAGGTTGTAAATCTGTCTTGGGGAGGGGACAATTACTTTTTAAAATGATTGCCACCTCAATTAGATCCTTATCTGCGATCCTCTGGATCACAGTTTCAAGAGAAGGCCACTCAGCCCACCTGAGACTATCCCACCATGTGTTTAGTAAAATGGATGTTCGCCATCTAAATACTTGTTCTGCAATCTAAAATAAAACTCAATTTCACAGTTACCTTCCAGCCTCTGTGGCAGGGAAGGAAGGGGTGGAAAGAGCTTCACCTAGCCAGTAGAGCCATGGGAATATAAAGAAAGGTTTCCCAGCATCACCAATGAACAAGCTAGCTTTAAAGGTTCCAAAACTTGCTTCTAGACAAAATAACTTTCTATCAACTTCTAATAAACTCCAACTTTCTGAAGGAAAATGAAAGCCCATCCTTCAGCCCCATATAACAGCATTTCTGCTGTGCATACAGAAATCTGGATTCAGAAAGCAACAGACAGATTTTGTATTTTGACTGCCTGCATTCAGGCATCTCAGAGAAGAGCACAACAATTTGGTTTGAAATAGGACTTTTTCCTTTGACAGGGAAAATGTTCTCCACAAGTTCATTGCCTGTGTTCAGACGAAGGAAATAAAACCCTTAGCTGAAGCTTCACTGGTTTATAATAAGATTCCTTCCTATAGAAGTCTCAAGGTACGTTACAAATACAACCTTTTTCTTTCAACACCACACAAGCAGGAATGTTTTGTACCGTAGCTCACTCATGGCATAAATAGGTAGTTTTACAATTGCACCCAGAGTGAATTGAACAACTAAATCAAAACACAGTTCCAATTACACAAAGTGCCACTGCAGGTTAGTTACTTAACCTGCATGGCCATTTCACTATATAAACCATCAAATGGGTCCCAAACCTCAGTTTGAAACTCATTTACAAAGAGGTAGTCCTAAAGTGGGCAAACAATGTCTTGCAACAGCCAAGTGCCATGGTACACAAGTGGTGGGATCAAGCTGAGAGAAGAACAAGATCATCAACTGAATTCAAGCTCAAAAAAGGTAAAAACAAGGAATATTAAACATTAAATATTCCCAATCCATGCTGCAGATGGAGATCTTTTAGAAATATAGTTGCTTCAAAGCCAATGGGAGTTTAAACAGGTTCTGAAAAACCTTTCCTATGCATTTGCCAAATACTGCAGCTTGATTACGATAAATGACAATCTACCACATGGAGGCAATATTACCCCAGAGGCCAATATCACCGTGAAGGTGACATTGTACCCTCAGAAAAGACGTTATGGTCTGCTACGTACCCTCAGAAAAGACATTATGGTCTGCTATCCAATGCATGCAACTTAAAATAAATAAAAATCATTTTAATTGTAACTCAGATGTATTGGGGCCCATTCAGTGCACAGATTTCTCCATCACTTCACAGTAAAAGGACAACACACTCCAGTGTAGTCTCAAGTAACTGACCTATTTTTTTTCAAAACTCTAGGAATTCCCGGAATGCTAATATGTACATGCTCAAAGCAAACTTTATAAATCATTATGTACAAAAACAAATAGAATGCTTCAAGTACCAGCAGACTAAATGCATGACAGGACAGCCCAGTGCTCTAGGCTCTTCTCGAAAGCTTCCCACATTAATAGCCCATCAAAGTCTGAGGGGTAGGGTGATAAAGGAGGCTTTTGCAACAGAGGGGATATTGTACAAATAATTTCTGGAATAAACCACCAAGGAGAGTGAAGTGGGGAAAATGTTTTATATTCCTGATAACTCAGTCAAGGCGAGAAATATCAGGGTTGTATCACTGTGGGTTAGTGGTTGGAGGGGGAGAAAGGGTGCAAAGATGAATATAGAGGCACAGAGTCTTACAGCATGGAAACAGGCCATTCGGCCCAACTCATCCATGCCAACTGTTGCCCAGCGAGCTAGTTGGAAGTATCCATGTTTGGCCCATAGCCCTCAACTTCTCCTATCCATGTACTCATCTAGATGGCTTTCAAACATCGCTAATGTGCCCATCTCAACCAGAGTGTTACCCTCTGGTTCTTTTCCCTCCATGTTGCCTGGCCACAAAAGCAAGCTCATCCTTAATACCCCCTCCAACCCAGCCTGTAACCAACTCAGGAGACACTGGCGCTAACCGCACAAACTTTAGTTTGAGAGGGAACAGGAAGGATCATCCTTCAAGTCAACCATTCTTAATTTGGCGAAAAATAGCACTTGAGAATCGATAGCCCCTGCAACATTTTATGTTGGAAGGATCACGGAAATTCTAATCTGCTGATAACAATACACTGTATTGAGAAAATTCAGACTTTTACCTTTGGTAAATGTTGTTGTATCACCACCAATAAAAACAAAACAAATGATCTATTCAGTGCCACAACAAATGATCTGTTCCATGTGCTAATTACCTGCAGGGTTTTATTACATTGCAATAATACCAAGTCCAAGTGTGGTTTAGGAAGCTAAACAAGTGTAAGTATCACTTGTTGAACTCTGAAATATTCTTAGCGCTGAATGTCTTAAATTACAGCCAGCAAGACACAGCCTGTAACATTACACAGCCAATTGGATAGATGCTTGTAACAGGAAAGATTAGAGCAAGAACAGGGTGGTGAACGATTACATCCAGAGAGATACAAATGGCCCTGTGCTACAAAAGTCTCTCAACAGCAAACCTCATTCTCAATTCTGATCAAGATGCCATAACTGGGGAAGGAATCCTATCCTAACCCAGTGTTGTCTGTGTGATGTTTACCCATTCTCCTTGCCACCTCATGGGTTTACCCTGGGTGTTCTAGTTTCCTCCCACTGGTAGGTTAACTAGCCACTATAAATCACCCCAGTCTAGGAAACAGAGGGCAGGTGATAGGCTTGTGAGAGAACAAGTTGCAGGGGTGCACGGGAATAGAACCAATGGAACGGCTCTGGCAAGGCAGTGTGGACCCGCTAGACCAAGTGGCCTTCATGCACAGTAACAAGTATGTGTTAACTGCAAACTTTCATTATAAAGTACTCAGCAGCGCCAGTGACATTGTTTCAATGCACTCTGATTAAGAGTTTGCAATGTAAAGGCCCAACCGAGATAGTACTCTGGTACAATATGTACCATATATCAGCGGGCGAAGTGTAGCCGTTTATAAACGACGTTAAAAGTTCTTCCAAGTAAAAGTTTGTTAGTGGAGGCACGTTTAGCAGACAGGTAAATGATAACCTTTTACCTTCCCCGCCCGTCCGGAGGGGTAGGTTAGTTGGGATTTTACCAAGGGGGAGACTGTAGAGAGAGGGGAGGGCGCCATCCCAATCCATCCACAAATACCCCAAGTGCCTGTGGTCTCCCGGAGCCCTGCACCCAATCCCTTGCTCCCAGTAATTCTGGGAAACAAAGTCACACGCTCTGGGCTTCAATTCCTCATTTGAGGAAGGCTTCTGATCCCGTCTGGAGGAGATTTGGGAGGGGGGGGGGGCTAGTAAAAGCGATGGAAAGTTTTACCGCTGCTCCGAGAGTCGTAGGGACTCGCAGGGAAGTGCAACGGATGTCACTTCACGACTGAAGTAAACGTTTGGGACTCCTTGCCGGAGGAATCGTATCCCTCCCTCAGAAGAAAGTATAAGGAATCCCAATGAACGATGCAAAACTAGTCGCAGGCAGACACATTGATACTCGTTTATCTAAATCACTCAAAGGGATTAGTAGATTGTAGTTAAAGGGGTTGGGGGAACTGGGTACTTATAGTAAACATAGATTAAAAACAAGTTTTATTTAACAAAAAAAAACAACTCGATTGCCGCGACCCCAGTAACCCCGACCCACGCTAAATAAAAATCGGGCTGTTTACTTGTTCTAGTGAAGTGACTACTTTAAGAACAAAACAACTTACCGCCTTGGCTGAAGAAACGTTCCAGGTGAAGATAACCAGCACAGTAACCACTGCCCAGATTTTAAACATGTTTGAACTTTCTGATTAAACCTCCTGAAGTTTTAACGCGCTGAAATGTCTCAACTGAGGAGGTCTCTCGGCGTTAAATTTCCTCCGATCTCCCGCTGGGTCCCGAGCTGCGAGATAACTTGGGAGGCGAGTTTCCCTGTACGTTTCACCCAGAAATTAACTCGCATTAGCAGTGCCAGCCCGCTACAGGAGCGTTCCTGTTTTATACTCCGCCTCTCGCTGGCAATTTTCCAGTTTACATTACGTCTACGTCTATGACGTGCTGGAACACGCTTTTAAAAAAAACCCGTGTTCTGGCACGTAAGTAGACCAACTGGGGAAAGAATGCCCCGGTGTAGAATTGTTTTGGGGTTCGTCTTCCCCCCCCCCCCACCCCCCCGGGTTAAACTAACTTCACACCAGCCCTCCAGAAGCAATAGAAAGGGGGATTTCATTTCTTTCAAGCACATTCTGCGGGCTTCCCGTGAGAGGTGGCGGAACATGGCTCCATTTTCTTGGCTGATCGTTAAAACAAAAATTCCGATGAGCTCATGCACTTTCGCAATGTCATCTGTCCTCTGGAATTCCCTCTGTGGCTTCTATGAAACGAACCTCTGCGTTGTTGTCCCTAGAGACCTGATAGAGGGTTTTAAAATTATGAGAGGCATAGACAGAGTCTTTACCGGGGAGTAGAAATATCAAACACCAATGTTTATAAGGTTGGGAAGGGGGAGGTTGAAAGGTGACGAGAGTGCAGAGAGTGGTGTGTGCCTGAAATGGGTTAAGATATTTTTAAGATACTTGTTTATTGTACATGTACATCGAAACACACAGTGTTTTCTGTTGCGTAGTTTTCTGGGGGCAGCCCGCAAGTGTCGCCACGCTTCTGGCGCCAACGTAGCATGCCCACAACTTCCTAACCCGTACGTCTTTGGAATGTGGGAGGAATCCGGAGTACCCGGAGGAAACCCACGCAGACACGGGGAGAACGTACAAACTCCTTACAGACAGCGGCGGGAATTGAACCCGGGTCGCTGGCGCTGTAATAGCGTTACACTAACCGCTACACTACTGTGCCTGCCCTTGGAATTGAACTGGGGACCTTTCGTGTGTGAGACCAATGTGCTAACCACTACACCACCATTACCAAGGTAGTAGTGGGAACAGGCGGTTTGGTGGAGTTTAAGAGGCTTTTAGATAGACACATGAATGTGAAGGGAATGGAGGGGTATGGATGATCCACAGGAGAAGACGTTTAGTATAAATTGGCATCAAGGTCAGCACAACAATGTGGCCGAATGGCCTGTCCCGTGCTGTTCTCTTCTCTGTTCTATGAACTTCTTGGAGGTGTTTGTGGGAGGCCCATACAGGGTGAATGGGAGAGACAGGAAACAGAAAAAGCTAAAAAACACTCAGTGTGTCAGACAGCACATGTAGAAAGAGAAAATGAGTTAACGTTACTTAAAAGGAACTGATGGAGGATCTTCAACCTGAAACATTATCTCGGTTTCTCTTTCCACATTTTCCCAAGTTATATCAGTGATCACGGCATGGCATTGAATCAAAGAAACAACTGCGTGTATGGAACGAGCTGCCAGAGAAAGTGGTTGAGGCAAGTATAATAACAACATTTAAGTGACACTTGGATAAGTTCATGGATAGGAAAGGTTAGAGGGATACGGGCCAATTGTGAGAAAGGACTAGATTGGTGGCACCAAGGTTATAAGATAAGATAAGATATCTTTATTAGTCACATGTACATCAAAACACACAGTGAAATGCATCTTTTACGTAGTGTTCTGGGGGCAGCCCGCAAGTGTCACCATGCTTCCAGCGCCAAGATAGCATGCCCACAATTTCCTAACCCATATGTCTTTGGAATGTGGAAGGAAACCAGAGCACCTGGAGGAAACCTACACGGACACGGGAAGAACGTACAAACTCCTTACAGACAGCGGCCGGATTTGAACCCGGGTCGCTGGCGCTGTAAAGCGTTACGCTAACCTCTACACTACCGTGCCTGCCCAGGGACGAGTTGGGCCGACGGGCCTGTTTCTGTGCTGTATTACTCTATGACTATGCTGGAGGAACTCAGCGGGTCAGGCAGCATCTGTGGAGGGAAACGGACAGTGGACTTTTCGGGTCGAGACCCTTCATCCAGACTCACTGAGTTCCTCCAGCAGTTTGTTTTGTGATCCAGATTCCAGCACCTGCAGTCTTTTGTGTCCTGCACGGTGTTGAGTAGCAGGCAGGTTGTTTCTCATTGGAGACACAAGAGACTGCAGATGCTGGAACCTGGAGCAAGAAACAATCCGCTGGAGGAACTCAGCGGGTCAGGCAGCATCTGTGGAGGGAAATGGACAGTTGACGTTTCAGGTCGAGACCCTTCATCTGGTTGTTTCTTATGTTCTTTGAAACGTTGAACATTTCCCATCTCCCCACAGCTCCTGGGAATCTCTGGCCCATGTCCGCTCTATGTGGTAGAGGAACATTCAGGATGGTCTTGAGTTGGTACTGTGATACAGCTGCTGGACCTGCTGTCTCACAGTGCCAGGGACCTGGGTAGAGTCTCTTCTTCCCCACTTCGGCCTCGTCAGTCATCTCCGAACCCACAGTGGAAGTGTGTCACCTTCACCCCGCGGAACTGCCTAAGAAGAAGATGTGTCATTGAAAATTAGCTGTAAAGTGTCTTGGACGTTCTTAGCATCATAAAGTTATACAGCATGGAAACAGGTCCTTCGGCCCAACTCTTCCATGCTGACCAAGGTGCTTAACTGAGTTTGTCCCATTTGCCTGTGTTTGGCCCATATCCCTCTAAACCTTTCCTATCCATGTACCTGAATAAATATCTTTTAAACATTGTAATTGTACCTGCCTCTACAACTTCCTCTGGCAGCTCGTTCCACATTATTCAGTGTGAAAAAGTGGCCCCTCAGGTCCCCTTTAAATCTTTCCCCTCTCGCCTTAAACCTATGCCTTTGATTTTTAGACTCCCCTACCCTGGGGAAAAAACTGTGACCATTCCCCTTATCTTTGCCCCTCAGCCTCCTTCGCTCCAGGGAAAACAGTCCAAGCCCATCCAGACTCTCCCTATGACTCAAGCCCTCCAGTCCCGGCAACATCCTTGTGAAGTTCTTTTGCTTAATGACATCCTTCCTATAGCCAGGTGACCAGAACTGCACACAATATTCCAAGTGCGGTCTCACCAATGTCTTGTACAGTTGTAACATGACGCCCCAACTCTTGTACTCAGTGCCCTGGCCGATAAAGACAAGTGTGCCAAATGCCTTCTTCACCACCCTGTCTACCTGTGTCACCACTATATACCTGTACCCCTAGGTCTCTCTGTTCTACAACAGTCTCCAATGCCCTGGCATTTCCTGTGGAAGTCCTGCCCTGGTTTAACGTCCCTGAACGCAACACTTCGCACTTGCCCATCTGCCATTTCTTGGCCCACTTCCCCAGTTCATCTAAGAGAGTCCTTGAAGAGAGGTTGATAAGTTCTTTCTCAGTACCCTGGGTACTTCTGGAAAGTCTATCGAGATGCCAGGGCAGATGCTAGAAACCACACCAGTGAACATTGATCTATCTCCCTGCCCCAACCCCAATTAGGCCTGACTGACGAGTACCTACAGGGATGCATCAGAGACCATGCCAGTCCTGCTCGAATCCAGCACTTGCCAGCAAGAAAGGCTTGCATTTCTATAGCTTCAGGGGTGTTCCCAAAAGCACCTTAGAGCCACCAGTCCAGTCGAATTAACGCGATAATGTAGGACCCCACTGTGCACAGCAAGATCCACAAACAGCGCAAGATAAATAATCAAACATTTCATTTTTACTGAGGGGTAAGTATTGGCTGGAATGAAAGAGAGATCCCCCTCTCTCTTCTTCCAGAGAGCAGTCTTGGGATCTTTTATACAGAAGACTCTGTTTAACGTCATCTGAAAGATGCCCAACTGCGCTGTGCAGGAAGGTCAGGGTAGATTACGTGTTCAAGTCTGTTGATTGGGACTGAATGGCTTTAACTTTCTGACTTGAAGCCGCCCACTAGACCAGAGCTGACAACACCGGAACTGGATTTCTCACCCTTCCGCGGAGCTCTGGAGATTAATTACAACACTGCCCCTCCTCCCACCCCCCTGCTGAACTCAGCACCCATCAGTCATACAGTGTTCTCCTCTGCAACTCAGTATAAAGATAAAATATGCTGCGGTGTTACATCAGTGGTTTAGAAATGCCAGGCTGATCACAGATAACTATGATATAAAAAAGGATGTAGTTTCCCTACGTTGCAATGACTGTGTTGCGGTTTGTGGGGTAGACCAAGGCTCTGTGACGTTTTGTAGGGAACAGTTAAAGCCACCTGGATTACTTCCTCAGCTGTGTATTACACTGCACTGTGTAGCCAAGTCTGCCAACCCTTCCTCACTCTCCTGCTCAGTCCCATCACCTGTGGCTTATTGCTACACCCCAGTCAGATCTTCAAACCCCACTCCAGAGATTGCAGAGCAAACATTTCAAGCTCTAGTGTCGGAGGGCTTGGGGAGTGTGTGGGGCTGCTTCATTACCTCAATGCTTTTGCTGTACAAAAAAAAATTTGGTTGTTGCCTTTCGCGCATTGGTACAGCAAGGTTGTAAATCGCTTCTGGGCA
>NC_067420.1:41470759-41493259 GCF_009764475.1 Pristis pectinata
GAAGTCTTTCCTTTTTTCTTTCCTTCGTCCCTGGGTAATGGGAATGGAGAGGCCTTCGACATTTATCTGTTCATTTACTTATCTAGGCTCAGGATAACAGGAGTTACCAGGACTCAAGGGACTGAGTTATGGAGAGAGGTTGAGCAGGTTGGGACTTCTGTCATTGGAGCATCGGAGAATGAAGGGAGATCTTATACAGGTGTATAAAATCATGAGGGGCATAGAGAGGATCAATGCGCACAGTCTTTTTCCCAGGGTTGCGGCATCAAGAACTAGAGGGCACAGGTTTAGGGTGAGAGGGGAGAGATTTAATAGGGACCTGAGGGGCAACTTTTCACCCAGAGGGTGGTGCATATGTGGAATGAGCTGCCAGAGGAAGTGGTTGAGGCAGGTACAATAACAACATTGGACAGGTACAGGGATAGGAAAGGTTTAGAGGGATATGGGCCGAACACAGGAAATTGGGACTAGCTGGGTGGGCACTGTGGTCGGCATGGACTGGTTGGGCTGAAGGGCCTGTATCTGTTCTGTAAGACTCTAGGATTCTATGCTATAAAAACCCATCCAATTGACTAATGTCCTCAGCCTTTGGATTGTGTAGAGATCAACAGTGAACATGTAAATCCCACAAATGTAACTCACAAGATCCCACAGCATCAGGTCTGAACATCCTCTGAAATAGTCCAGTAAGTTTAGGAGCATTTGAGGATATGGGCCAAATGCGGGCAAATGGGACTAGTTTAGAAGGGCATCTTGATCAGCATGGACCAGTTGGGCCGAAGGGCCTGTTTCCGTGCCATATGGCTCTATGAGTGCTGCACAGAAGTAAGCTGCATTGGTGCTATCTTGGGACCCCAGCTCCTCACTGTCCCTGCCACCTCTCCTTCCACACCAGGTAACTGCTCGTGGGTCGGGTGTAACCAGGGTGCCGTGGTGATACGGCAGTTAGTGCTGCTGCCTCAGATACTGTCCAGTCCTTGCTGCATGTGGGCACAATCTGCCTCATTACCAAAGGCTCTGAGAGCTCATTCCAAGGTCCATTTCAGAAGCAAGTTTCGCGGAATGGAGTAGAATTTGGGAGGTACAGGAATAACCCAAGGGAAGGGATGTGCAGTCACAACCACCCAGAAGGCCCAGGAAGAACCTTGCCTCAATCCCATTAACCACATCAGAGAAGGCTGTGTGGTCCACAAATGTCATCCAAAATGGGTCGGTTTGGGTTACAGCCCTCCAACCTTTCCGTTCAATCTGTTATTATTTACAATAATGTATTCTGCACCCTCTCACTCAGCTGCAACCCAGTGCTGAGTCACTTCACATCTTCCATGCACATTTTTTGCCTTTGGTGTTAAGAAGGATTGGAAGTGGTTTTCAGGCTTACAATGCTCTTGGAGGAATCTGCAACGAAAGACAAGCTGCTGGAGGAACTCAGCGGGTCAGGCAGCATCTGTGGAGGGAAGTGGATAGTCAACGTTTTGGGTTGAGGCCCTTCATCTGAACCTGAGTGTCGACTGTCTCATGAAGGTGCCAGACATTCTCTCTTCTCCCCCCTCCCATCAGGCAGAAGATGCAGGAGACTGTGGGCACGTACCAGCAGGCACAAGGACAGCTTCTATCCCACAGTGATAAGACTATTGAATGGTTGCCTTATATGTTGAGATAGACTCTTGACCTCACAATCTACCTTGTTGTGACCTTGCACCTTATTGTCTACCTGCAATGCACTTCACTGTAGCTGTGACACTTTACTCTGCATTCTGTTATTATTTTTTTTACCTGTACTACCTCAATGTACTAAGTCAGTGTATCTGCACTGTTGTAATGAATTGATCTGTACGAATGGTATGCAAGACAAGTTTTTCACTGTACCTCAGTACAAGTGACAATAATAAACCAATACTAATACCAATACCAATACAGGAGCCTGAGGGCACATACCAAGGACAGCTTCTAGCTCACAGTGATAAGACTATTGATGAGATGGACTCTTGATCTCACAATCTTGTTAGGAGCTTGCACCTTATTGTCTACCTGCAATGCACTTCCCTGTAACTGTGACACTTTATTCTGCATTCTGTTATTGTTTTACCCTGTACTACCTCAATGCACTGTGTAATGAATTGATCTGTACGATCACTGTACCTTGGTACAGGTGACAATTATAAACCAATTCCAATACCAACCAATACCAATACACCAGGCTCAAGGACAGCTTCTGTCCCATTGTTATCAGGCTCTTGAATGGACATCTTATCGGATAAAGATTAACTCTTGATCTCTCAATCTACCTTGACATGGCCCTTGCACCTTATTTGCACTTCCTCTGTGACTGCAACACTATATTCTGCATTCTGTTTTTCTTTTTACTGCCTTGATGTATTTCTGTATGGGATGATCTGTCTGGATGGCGCGCAAACAAAAGCTTTTCACTGTCTTGGTACATGTGACAATAATAAACCAATTACCAATGTGGCTCCCCCTTTGCCCACACAGATGGAGATCTCAACCACATTCCTGCTATTTTCCACACATCCGCTGTCACCCGTCTGCCACTCCCCGGTCCTCACCTTCCACCTCACCAGGCCTTCACATTCAACATATTTCCACCAGTTCCAATGTGATCCAATCACCTATTACCTCTTCTCCTCACCCCTTTCTGCTTTTCACAGGGACCACTCCCTTCATGACTCCCTGGTCCAGTCTTCTGTCCCCACCCATCCCATCCCATGGCATCTTCATGTGCAAAAGACTTGTCCTTGCACTTTTTCCCTTCCCACCATCCAGGGTCCCAGATAGTCTTTCCAGGTGAAGCAGCGATTGACTTAACACTGCTTCCAGTCTAGCGTACAGCAGTAGGTGTTCACCACACGGTCTCCTCTACACTGGAGAAACCAAACGCAGATTGGGTGATCGCTTTGCGGAGCGCCGGTGTTCAGTCCACAGGGGTGACCCTGAGCTTCTTGTTGCGAAATACTTTAATTCTCAATCCCACTTGCAATCGGACCTGTTTGTCTGTGGCCTCCTCCACTCCCATAGTGAGGCCTCACATCAATTCAAAGAACAACATCTTACCCCAATCTGGGAGCTTTGCAACCCTCTGGAATGAACATTAAACTTTCCAACTTCAGGTAAGCTGCTCTCCCATGGTTTCCGATTATCATACTGATGTCCCTTTCTCACCTGTTGCTTTAAAATGCCTCACTAATGATCAGTACTCACCTGATTTGTCCCATCCTATCTCCATCTGGTCTATTGTGTAATACCTCATTCCTCTCCCCAGTTCTGCTTTGCAAACAATAACCCCTCCACTCTTCGCATTCTAAGGGAGAGTCACTGACCCAAAATGTTAACTGGCTTCTCTTTCCCCAGATGCTGCTTGACTGACTGAGTTCATCCAGCAGTTCGGTTCTTGTTTCAGATTCTCCCATTGCAGCTTCCTTTGTCTTTTGAATACCATCCGGATTGGAAACCGGGCAGGAGGTACAGAAGCCTGAAGTCCCACACCACCAGGTTCAGGAACAGCTACTTCCCTACAACCATCAGGTTCTTGAATCGACCTGCACAACCCTAACCCTACCTCAGCAACGGAACACTACAGACCTCCTCTTGTGCTACCATGAACTTGTCTCAGACTGTGTCTTCTTTTTACACTATAGTCTTGATTTTGCAGTCTTTTATCTCTCTCTTTTCACTATCTTGTATAATTTGTGTATACTTTATGTTCTGTGTGTTGTCTGTTCCTACATGCCTGTGATACTGCTGCAAGTATTTCATTGTACCTATACCTCACTATACTTGTGGACATGACAATGAACTCGACCTGACTTGACTTGATTCTGATATTTGTTGAGTGCTTAATATTTTCCTGCATCCTGGAATGGCTTCCCTGGTATTTTACAATTTTCACCATCCACCTGTTTTAGTAAAATGGTATTTGAACATAGAACATTACAGCACAGCACAGGCCCTTCGGCCCACAATGTTGTGCCGACATTTTATCCTGCTCTAAGATCTATCTAACCCTTCCCTCCCACATAGCCCCCCATTTTTCTATCATTCATGTGTCTATCTAAGAGTGTCTTAAATGTCCCTAATGTATCTGCTCCCACAACCTCTGCCGGCAGTGCGTTCCACGCACCCACCACTCTCTGTGTAAAAAACTTACCCCTGACATCCCCCTTATACCTTCCTCCGATCACCTTAAGATTATGTCCCCTCGTGTTAGCCATTGTCGCCCTGGGAAAAAGTCTCTGACTGTCCACTCGATCTATGCCTCTTATCATCTTGTACACCTCTATCAAGTCACCTCTCATCCTCCTCCTCTCCAAAGAGAAAACCCTGAGCTCGCTCACCCTATTGGTATTGGAGTCTATGATTGTGTTTTATTTTTGCACTAATGTCCTGTTTTGTACACTTTTTTTCCTTCACTGTCTTGTATAATTTATGTAGAATTTATGTTCTGTGTGTTGTCTGAACCTGCATGCCTGTGATGCTGCTGCCAACAAGTGTTTCATTGTACCTGTACCTCACCGCACCTGTGCACATGACAATAAACTTGACTTGACTTGACTTGAGATATATCTCAGGTCTTTCATCAGTGCTGGGTCTGAACCCTGGAACTCCCTTCCCAACACTGTGGGGCCACCTTCACCAGAAGGACTGCAGTGGTTCAGGAAGGCAGCTCACCCCCGCCTTATCAACTGGGAGTGAATATTAAATGAGGTGCCAAACTTCTCAAAGTAAATAGTTATAAGCAGACAGAAAAAGTGAGTCAGTCTGCAGGACTGTAAACAGGCAATGAGCTACTATGTGTAAGGCTGTTTTCCAGCCAGAATAACTCATTGTTTTTCCTTTATCATTTGACAATAGATTATTAAGAACCATATTAACAATGTAGCATGGGAACGGCACGGACGTTGATGCATCTGTCACAAGAACTGTGGACTCAGCAGCTCGGTAAACAAGTGTTTAGTCATTGAGTGCTTAGAAGGTCTGAAAGGGGTCAGTGTTATTGTAGGTACACTGTGACTGGATTCCCCTTAAAGGGATCAGTGTTGTTGTAGGTACACCATGACTGGATTCTCCTGCACAACAGTGCCTGCAAGCTGACATATCCACCAATATTGGCTCAGCCTGTTGTTTTTTTTGCTTCCCTTGTTTTCGTTTTTACCCTCAGAGTGGAGAACATGCCCAGACTGACCTACCGGGCATGTCTTCCTTCTCTGCATTTCACAACTCCTGCATCCTTGTGTCCATATTCTCACTCTCTAACTGCTCCCATTCACTCACTGACCAGACACCCTCAGTTACAGCTTCTCCCTGTGGTCACCCAGGTGTTACCCTTTCAGAGACGTCCCCCCTCCCACAGTTCTGACAAAGTGTCTCCAACCAGGACTGTTAACCCCGTTTCTCTTCCCACAGATGCAGACTGACTGATCTGTTTTTCTTTTAGATTTCCAACATCTGCAGGTTTCTTTGATGTCCACCAACTGGATGTCCCCAAGTTGAGCTGTGGACATCATCAGAGGAATCAAGAACTAGAAGGCACAGGTTTAAGGTGAGAGGGGAGAGATTCAATGGGAACCCGAGGGGCAACTTTTTCACCCAGAGGGTGGTCAGTGTACGGAATGAGCTACCAGAGGAAGTAGTTGAGGCAGGTATATTAACAACATTTAAGGGGTACTTGGACAGGTCGGCGTGGACAATAAGATAAGATCTTTATTAGTCACATGTACATCGAAACGCAGCACGGGTAGTGTAGTGGTTAGCATAACGCTATTACAGCGCCAGCGGCCCAGGTTCAATTCCGGCCTCTGTCTGTAAGGAGTTTGTACGTTCTCCCTATGTCTGCGTGGGTTTCCTCCGGGTGCTCCGGTTTCCTCCCACATTCCAAAGACGTACAGGTTAGGAAGTTGTGGGCATGCTATGTTGGCACCGGAAGAGTGGTGACACTTGTGGGCTACCCCAATAAATAAATATCTAGGGCAAGCACAGTAGTGTAGCGGTTAGCGTAGCGCTTTACAGCGCCAGTGACCCGGGTTCAATTCCGACACTTGCGGGCTGCCCCCAGAACACTCTACGCCAACATAGCATGCCCACAATTTCCTAACCCATACATCTTTGGAATGTGGGAGGAAACCGGAGCACCCGGAGGAAACCCACGCAGACACGGGGAGAACGTACAAACTCCTTACAGACAGAGGCTGGAATTGAACCTGGGCCGCTGGCGCTGTAATAGCGTTACGCTAACCACTACACTACTGTGACGAGTTGGGATGAAGGGCCTTTTCCATGCTGTATGACTCCATGCCATGCTAAAAACAACTTGCATTAACCAGCACCCTCAAAGCAAAAAATAAATCCAGCTGACCACAAAAGAGCTGGTCACCTAAAAGGTCACATGAGGAGGTAGGCTCAGGGGAATGTCTTAAGGAAAGACAGAGGTACAGAGGGTTAGAATCTTGGAATCATTTAACAGCAGCTGGAGAGCATAGATGGGTCAGCTAAAAAGAAACCTTTCCCCACAGTAGAGGTATCTAAAACTAGAGGGCATAGATATAAGGTAAGAGGCAAGAGGTTTAGAGGTGATCTGAGGAAGAATTCTTTCACCCAGCAGGTGGTTGGGAGCTGCATTGTACTGCCTGAGGGCGTAGCCAGGTACTCTATACAATAAAGATGAACTCTTGGTCTCTCAGTCTACCTCATCATGGCCTTTATTTGTCTACCTGCATTGTACTTTCTCTGCAACCGTAACACTATATTCCTCATTCTGTTTTACTTTGCTTTACCCCGAATGATCTGTCTGGATGGCACGCAAACAAAGTTTGTCACTGTATCTCGGTGACAACAATAAACCAATTACCAATATTTAAAGCATAGATAAGTTAGCACTGACGTAATGAGCCAAAAGGCCTATTTACGTGTTGTATGATTCAACATGTCAATAAGGACGAGAATTTTAAAACTGGGGTATTGGACAATCTCGGATTGTTTTCTCTGGAGCGTTGGAGGCAGAGGGGAGACCCAGAAGTTTATAAGATTATGAGAGGCAGAGAGAGGGTAGATGGTCAGAGTTTTTTTCCCAGGGTGGAAATGTCAAATGCCAGAGGGCATAGGTTGAAGGTGACAGGAGGAAAGTTTAAAAGACATGTGCGGGGCAAAGTTTTTTTACACAGAGAGTGGTGGGTGCCTGGAATGGGCTGGCAGGGGTGGTGGTGGTAGCAGGTACCATAGCAACGTTTAAGAGGCGTTTATCCAGCGCATGAACATGCAGGGAATACAGGGATATGGACCATGTGCAGGGAGATGGGATTAGTTAAAATTGGCATCATGGTCAGCACAGACAGTGAGCCGAGGGGCCTGTTCCTGTGCTGTACAGTTCTACATTCTATCAACAGGGAGCCAGTGCAGTTTGTACCAGACATTCTCTCTTCTCCCCCCTCCCATCGGGCAGAAGATACAAAAGCCTGAAAGCACGTACCACCAGGCTCAAGGACCGCTGAGATAAGACTATCGAACGGTCCCCCAGTACAATAAGATGGACTCTTGACCTCACAATCTACCTCACCAATAATGGCAATGGACATTATTGTCTACCTGCACTGCACTTTGTAACTGTAACACTTTATTTTGCATTCTGTCATTGTTTTCCCTCAATGCACTGAAACGATTTGTATGGATGCATGCAAAACAAAGTTTTTCAGTATACATCGGTACCTTGGTTATTGCACTGCACTTTCTCTGTAGCTGTGACACTTTACTCTGTACTGTTATTGTTTTTAACTGTACTTCCTCAATGCACTCTGTACTAACTCAATGTAACTGCACTGTGTAATGAATTGACCTGTACGATCGGTTTGTAAGACAAGATTTTCACTGTAGCTCGGTACAAGTGACAATAATAAACCAATACCAATACTAATACCAATATGTGACAATAATAAACCAGTTTACCAATTTACCAATTTTTTGGGAGGGGAAGTGGCTGAATGGGACTTAGATCGAGTTGGAGCACAGGAAGCAGAGTTTTGGATGGCCTCCAGTTTTCAGAGAGTTGGAGGAGGGAGGTTGGCCAGGAAGGTGCTGGAATAGTCAGGTTCAGAAGCAAGAGACAGGCCTGACTGCCTTCAGGACCGAGATATGACAATAGCTCAGGTCAACGTTACAGGGTAAATAAATCCTGAACGGGATAAATTCTCCAGGGGAATGAGCACAAGATTAAAGGGCAGCCTTCAAGCCAAAGCCTATTAAGTAGCTGCTTAGGAATCCACGGAAGAATAATCACACGACAATGGGTGCCGAGAAATAATCTAAATTACCTGGACCATAGAGAACCTAAATTTATGTACATAATTAAAGGTATAATCCATTGTGACTTGCCAAATCTTTTTTGAATGGCTTAACTGAATCATTCCCAATTACTGAGTCAGAAGAAAAGAAAGAGAATATTAAAGATCGGTGCATTTACAACGTGGATCAACTCACTTCTTCAACGAATTAGGGAGAAGCAAGAAGATGTGGAGCATTTATGAAGTGCAGCAGAGGGTAAAATTCATCTCTGGGTCAGAGGGTTGAGAGTTTAAGTCCCACTGAAGACTTGAACTCATAATCCAGGTAAAGAAAAGCACAGAGAATGCAGGAAAAACTCAGCCTGTCAGGCAGCATCTGTGGAGAGAGAAGCAGTGTTAATGTTTTGAGGCAAAGAGAAATAAAGGACTGCAGATTCTGGAATCTAGATGAAAAACACGACGATGCTGGAGCAACTCAGCAGGCCAGGCAGCATCCGTGGAGAAAAGCAGGCGGTCAACGTCTCGGGTCAGGACCCTTCCTCAGGGCTGAAGATAGGAAAAGGGGAAGCCCGATATATAGGAGGGAAAAGCGGAGCAGTGATAGGTGGACAAAAGAGGGGAGGTGGGGTGGGCACAAGGTGGTGATAGGTAGATGCAGGTAAGAGACAGTGATAGGCAGGTGCGGGGGAGGAGGGGAGAGCAGATCCACCGGGGGATGGGTCATAGGTAAAGAGAGAGAGGGAAAAAAGGTAGAAAGAGAGAGGCTGGGAGAGGGAAGAAGAGAAGAAGCCTGGTGTGGGGGGGGGGGGTGGTTGCATAAACATTGAATTGTCCCACTTTAGGTAATCCCCACCCCCATCTCCACAAAACCACCCTCCCAAGGTGCTGGAATCCGAAGCACAAATCAATCTGCTGGAGGAACTCAGTGGATCAAGCGGCACCTGTGGGAGGAAAGGAATTGCCAACAATTCAATCGTCAAGAATTCCTTTCCTCCCACAGGTGCTGCTCGACCTGCCAAGTTCCCCCAGCAGACTGCTCCAGATTCCAGCATCTGCAATCTCTTGTGTCTCCAAGGTATTTTCAGCATCTGTCCTGCCAATTTCTCTGAGAAGCATACACGTTTAAATCAGATCATCACTCATTTCTCTCAGCTCCAAAGAGCACTGATCGTCTTCCTCAAGAGCACCTCAGCAGCCAACTCCTCATTGGAGTCTTCAAGTGAAGACTCCAGTGAAGTGGAGTCTTTCAACTCAATCAAGTGAGTCTTCTCTGAGCTGCCTTTAATTCAAGTCTCTTTAACTAGATAGGTAAATTAGTTTATTGTCACATACACCAGGGTGCAATGAAATTCATTTGCTTGCGTGAAGCTCACAGAGTAAACAGTGTACATGGTAACAATAAATACAAAGTCAAAGCCAAAGTCGAGTTTATTGTCATCTGCACAAGTCCATGTGTGCACAGGTGCAATGAAAAACTTACTTGCAGCAGCACCACAGGCACACAGCATCAGATAAGCACACAACAATAAATACAGCAATGAGTGCAAAAATAAGAACCAAAACTGTATCAGTTGCAGGTATGGGTCACCAACACCCAGTACAATCCCTAATATTATCTTTTATCTCCTTTGCACTAAGGGTTCCCTCCCACCACAATCCTCCCTCCCTCTGTCACACGTTTGCTTTCTAACCTTTCTCAATGCTGATGAAGTGTCATCGACCTGAAACATTAACGCCGTTTCTGTCTGACTCTGTCTCCTGGTTTCCTCTTCCTACCTGTGCCTTCCTCATCACCTGCCTGCCAACCACCTGTGTTTATCGCACGATGTCCCTACATTTCAGTGAGATCAAAGGAAAGATTCACACCAAGGAGACACAAGTAACTGCAGATGGTGAAATCTGGAGCAACACATCTCTGTACTCAGCATTAAAGGGTGCTCTCCATTTAAACAATATTCGGCTACAAAAACCCCACATTCCCTCACATTATACACTGTCAGGAAAATGAGCGGTCTCAATACTCCAGCACTCCCTCTTTAAGTGGTGGAGTCACGTCATGGACTTGGTCCCATAAAATTCTGACTCAAAAGCAAGACTGCCGTCCACTAAATCACAGCAAGTGCCATGAAACCAGGTCAAAGGATGGATCTTGACCCAGAACGTCAACTGTCCATTTCCCTCCACAGATGCTGCCTGACCTGCTGAGTTCCTCCAGCATCTTGTGTGTTGCTCCAGATTCCAGCATCTGCAGTCTCTTGTGTCTCCTTGGTGAAGCTGTCCTTTGATCTCACCGAAATGTAGGGATGTCTTGCAGGGCTGGATGGGATAGACACAGGAGTAATGCTTCCCGCCTAGGGTGTGTGGAAATAAAGGTCATAGAACATAGAACAGTACAGCACAGAACAGGCCCTTCGGCCCACAATGTTGTGCCGACATAGTCAGTCCCTCCTACCTACAGAATGCCCACATCCCTCCATTTTCCTATCATTCATGTGCCCATCCAAGCCCCTCTTAAAAGCCTCAGATGAGTTTGCCTCCACCAGCCCATCAGGCAACGCCTGATATCATAGTCTCAGAAAAAGGTGTTGGCTATTTAGCTCCCTTCTGGTCTGAGATGGATGAAATATCTTCAAGCAGAGGGCAGCAAATGTTCCGAATTCTCCAACCAAGCTGCCCGTGGAGTCTGTCATTGATATATTCAAATCAGAGGTTGATGGATTTTTGATATTTTGGAAAGTCAAACCAGCTATGAATGGTAGGGCACTAGGGAGTGTAATGGAACAGAGGGACGTAGGAGTACAAGTTCATAGTCCACTGAAAGTGGCATCACAGGTAGACAGGGTGGTGAAAAAGGCATTGAGCATGCTGGCCTTCATCAGTCAGCGCACTGAGTATAGGAGTTGGTGAGGCTGCACTTGGAGTACTGTGTACAGTTTTGGTCACCCGGTTATATGAAAGATGTGGTTAAACTGGAAAGAGTGCAGAGAAAATTTACGAGGATGTTACCAGGACTGGAGGGAGATGTTGACCAGGCTCGGTCTTTATCCCTCGGAACGTAGGAGAACGAGGGGTGACCTTACAGAAGTGTTTAAAATTATGAGAGGCGTAGATAAGGTGGACGGTAACAGTCTTTTCTCCAGAGTAGGTGAGTCCAAAACTAGGGGGCATGGGTTTAGGGTGAGAGGGGAAAGATTCAAAAGGGACCTGAGGGGCAACTTTTTCACTCAGAGGGTGGTGAGTATATGGAACGAGCTGCCAGAGGAAGTGGGTGAGGCAGGTACAACAGTATCATTTAAAAAGCACTTGGATATTACACGGAGGGGCAGGGCTTGGAGGGATATGGGCGGAATGCAGGAAATTGGGACTAGCTGGGTGGGCACCGTGGTCAGCATGGACTGGTGGGGCCGAAGGGCCTATACTCTATGACTAAAAAGAATGAAGGGATATGAGATTAGTGCAGTGAAGTGGTTTTGAGGTGAATCTTTTTAATTGGTGCAGCCATACTAGATGGGCTGAATGACCCACTCTAACTCCTAATAAGAGTGAGAAAGGCTTAACATTCGAGGAGCATTTGATGTCTCTGGGCCTGTACTCACTGGAGTTCAGAAGGATGAGGGGGGGGGATTTCATTGAAACCTACCGGATACTGAAAGACCTGGATAGAGTGGACGTGGAGAGGGTGTTTCCATAAGTAGGAGAGTCCAGGATCCAAGGGCACAGCCTCAGAATAAAGGGATGTCCCTTTGGAACTGAGATGAGGAGGAATTTCTTCAGCCAGAGGGTGGTGAATCTGTGGAACTTGTTGCCACAGACGGCTGTGGAGGCCAAGTCATTGGGTGTATTTAAGGCAGAGATTGATAGGTTCTTGATTGGTGAGGGGGTTAAGGGTTATGGGGAGAAGGCGGGAGAATGAGGTTGACACAAAAAAAATCCATGATTGAATGGTGGAGCAGACTCGATGGGCTGAATGGCCTAAATCTGCTCCTGTATCTTATGGTCTTGAAGGAACCATTTTCACATTGTTGGCAATGTTGAACTAAAGAAACTGAGTGAGCTGTTTTATAACCTTTGAAGGTTGTTAACTAACAGGGTGGGAACTTGGCCATGCATACAAACTCAGCAGTAAAGATACATTTTGATCTGTCTAAACATTTACTGATGTTATTGGATTTCAGGCAGGCGAGGGCTGGAAATGGAGCTACAACTCAGTGAGCCAGTTCACAAAACTTGATATGTTGGAGGCACAAACAGGGAGCCTCTTTGTAATCCAAAACATTCCCACTTATATAACTGTGAACGATTGTCAAAACAGGGATATTTCCTGGAATCCTTTCTCATTCACGGGATGTGGATGTTGTTGGCCAGACCAGCATTCATTGTTAATCCTAATTTGGACATGAAGGGAGTGAATTACTGGACCATTTATGGGAACATCTAAGAGTCGTCCACAGTAATGGGTCTGGAGTTATGTTTGAGCTATTGCCTTCAGTGAGCTTTTGACTCCCCCAACCAGAGGGAGTGTGAAGCATCCTTTACAAATTTGTCTTCCCTCAGAAATATGTCTCCTTCCTACAGCTGCTGCATGGTGGCAGGCAAGCCACAACCTTATCCAATGGGTCCACAGCCCACCAATCTCAGTATGGACTATGTCGTGTCAAACAAGTCATCAACCCAACTCTTTCCTTGACGTATGACACTGCATGAAAATTGTCCTGTAGCTCCAAGTTAAATAGGTTTACCAGGTTTATGGCTGCCCTTTTAATCCATTTGTATTGGTTACAGAGAGTGGCGGACTCAGCCAGTTCCATCACGGGTACAGCTCTCCCCACCATCAAGGACATCCACAAGAGGTGATGTCTCAGGAAGGCGACATCCATCATCAGGGACCCCCACCATCTGGGCCGTGCCCTCTTCTCGATGCTGCCATCAGGCAGGAGGTACAGGAGCCTGAAGACCCCACACCTCAAGGTTCAACAACAGCTTCTTCTCCACTGCCGTCAGGTTCTTGAACCCACCTGAAAAACCCCAACACTACTTTGGACTGGATTTCCCTCAACTTGCACTGATGATGTTATCCCCATTTGTGGTTTATTCTGCACACAGGTAAATTATGTATAATTTACTTTAACTTAAGTTTATGTTAACCTATGTTTGTCCTTGTACTGTGCTAATGTACTGTGCTGCTGCTGCAAAAAGCTAATTTTCATGGCATTTATACCCTGGATACATGTGCCTATGACAACAATAAACTTGAACTTGAATTATAGGTAATTGGTTTATTATTGTGACATGTACCAAGATACAGTGAAAAGCTTTGCGTGCCACCCAGGCAGATCATGCCACAAGTAATTACATTGAGGTAGGAAAAAGAAAACAGATTGCAGAATATAGTGTTGCAGTTACAGAGAAAGTGCAGTGCAGGTAGACAAGTAAAGTGCAAGGGCCACGATGAGGTAGATGGGGAGATCAAGAGTTCAAGAATTCATCTTTTAACAAATGAAAGGTCCGTTCAAGCATCTAATAACAGTAGGATAGAAGCTGTCCTTTAGTCTGGTGGTATGTGTTCTCAAGCTATTGTGTCTTCTGCCTGATGGGAGGGGGAGGAGAGAGAATGTCCATAATAAAGGTGGAGAATGTGACATTACTTTTCATATTAAAGATTACATCATGGAAAATCATTCTGCATCCAACTTCAAACAAACTTGCGTAACGAAAGTTAACTACCTTTCTCCGCGAATGTTTGCCACTCCCTTTCTGCTTTGCTTTGTAACTTAAAACAGCAAGTAACAAAACCAGCCAGTGCTGGGGAATTTACGTTGAAAGTTTGCTTGTGTTAAGAAAGCTTTACAATTCTAACATGGCTCCCACATCACAAAGAGCTTCACAGTCAATGAAATAGGTTTTGAAGTCTAATTGTTGCAGGTCAGCCAATTTGTGTACAGCAAGTTCCCGTAAATAGCAAGTGAATTTGTTCTGGAGGTGTTGACTGAGTAGAGAATATTGTCTCGGGCACCAGTTGAACTCCCTACACCTCATGGAATCATGCCAAGGGACGTTTCATCAATCGAAACCGAAAATGCAGGGAACACTCAGCAGGTCAGGCAGCATCTGCGGAGAGAGGAACAGTTAACATTTCAGGTGGAAGGCCCTTCCTCAGAACTGGGAAAGAGAGAGAAAAAAATAGTTTTAAGTTACCGAGAAGGTAGTGGGAGGGGCAGAAATGACAATCAGTCTGTGACATCCTGCAGAGAATAAAATTTTATTAAAATTGTTTTGATTTTCACCTTTTATCTATCAGGAACCCTACAGAGGGTTGTAGACTCAGCCAGCTCCATCACGGGCACAACCCTCCGAGGACATCTTCAAGAGGCGGTGCCTCAAGAAGGCGGCATCTATTACTAAGGACCCTCACCACCCGGGACATGCCCTCTTCCCATTACTACTATCAGGGAGGAGGTACAGGAACCTGAAGAACCACACTCAATGATTCAGGAACAGCTTCTTCCCCTCTGCCATCATATTTCTGAACGGTCCATGAACCCATGAACACTACCTTGTTATTCCTCTTTTGTACTATTTATTTATTTAGGTAACTTTATTTCTTTATGCCTTGCACTGTACAGCTGCTGCAAACACAACAAATTTCATGACATATGTCAGTGATAATAAACCTGATTCTGAACATACAACAACGATTTATTTTTGAATCTTGGGATTTACAACACTGAAACTGACTGTTGTCTCTACCACCAGGGGAATGTCCTCAATATCTCACACTTTCCGCCCTTCCTTCAACTCCTTTCTCTCTCATATACATGTCCAGTTTTCCCTCCAATACACCTGTGCTCTGCACACAGCGATCCCTGCCAATGTGGTACTCACTCAAGTTCTCCATTGAGGTAGCAACTCGAATTAAGCATTGGCATCTACAGTGGGGCTTGAATTTAGAATGTTGCAATGTATCTGAAAGGCCAATATCTGACTGAGGAGAGAGGGAGATGCTCAGGATGTTCTCCCTCTTTACAATCAACCGATTACCCTTTAAACTGTGTTCACTCCTGTCATGTAAGAACCGAAACCTGAGCACAGAACTCTCTCATAAATTGAAATGTGATAACGACCAGATTCTTTTTTTTATTGTGTTTAAGGGTTTGATAGTCTTCAGAACCCAAGAAAGGACATCGCTACTCTTTACTGGGGCTCTTTAATCCCACTCGAAAGACTAGTTGTGTATCTTCATGGTTTAACATCTAATCTGAAAGACAACACCTCTGGCACCGATGGTCGCCCAGCTATAGGACGGATGTCACTCAGCTGGAAAGGATGCGGAAAACATTCACGAGGATGTTACCGGGACTGGAGGGCTTGAGGTATAAGGAGATGCTGGATAGGCTGGGGCTTTTTTTCTCAGGAGGCTGAGGGATGACCTTATAAAGGTTTATAAAATCATGAGGGGCATGGATAAGGTGGAGGGCCACAGTCTTTTCCCCAGGGTAGGGGAACCTATAGATTTAAGGTGAGAGTGGAAAGATTTAAAGGGGAGATGAGGGTGTTGGTATTGGTTTATTATTGTCACTTGTACCGAGGTACAGTGAAAAACTTGTCTTGCATACTGATCGTACAGATCAATTCATTACACAGTGCAGTTACATTGAGTTAGTACAGAGTGCATTGAGGTAGTACAGGTAAAAACAATAACAGTACAGAGTAAAGTGTCACAGCTACAGAGAAAGTGCAGTGCAATAAGGTGCAAGGTCAGAGTCCATCTCGTCGTATAATGGATCCATTCAATAGTCTTATCATCGTGGGATAGAAGCTGTCCTTAAGCCTGGTGGTCACCCAGAGGGTGGTGTGTATATGGAATGAGCTGCCAGAGGAAGCAGTAGAGGTGGGTACACTTACTACATTTTTATATAGACCATAGAACATCACAGCACAGTACAGGCCCTTCAGCTCACAATGTTGTGCCGACATTTTATCCTGCTCTAATATCGATCTAACCCTTCCCTCCCACATAGCCCTCCATTTTTCTATCATTCATGTGTCTATCTAAGAGTGTCTTAAATGTCCCTAATGTATCTGCCCCCACAACCTCTGCCGGCAGTGCGTTCCACGCACCCACCACTCTCTGTGTAAAAAACTTACCCCTGACATCCCCCTTATACCTTCCTCCAATCACCTTAAAATTATGTCCCCTCATGTTAGCCATTGTCACCCTGGGGAAAAGGTTTCTGACTGTCCACTCGATCTATGCCTCTTATCATCTTGTGCACCTCGATCAAGTCACCTCTTAAAAGACTTTGGGACAGGTACATGGATAGGAAAGGTTTAGAGGGATATGGGCCAAACACAGGCAAATGGGACTAGCTCAGATAGATATCTTGGTTAGCATGGACAGGTTGGGCCGAAGGGCCTGTTTCTGTGCTGTATATGACTCTACTATTCTTAATAACCGAACATTAAAAACTCTCTAAGGAAAAGATTCCCAACTCTCTGGGTAGAGAATTTCCAAGATTCCCAACTCCCTGGGATTAAAAATTCCAAAGATTCCCAGCCTTCAGGATAGAGAATTTCAAAGCCTCACTGTAAACTGATGATATTAAGTGAGACACTGTCAGGTTTTAGAAATTACTATGAAGAGTTCTGGCACCTTGGATGACCTCTGAGCCTAGTCTATGTATACAAGCCACTGTCAGGGTTGTTCCCTGTGTGTAGGTTCCACACTGGAGGCTGGAGGCTGATGTTTTGACTTGGCCTCAGTAACATGTTTCCAAGCACTGACTAATGTGTTTCGGTCAGGAAGAATCCAACCAAACCCAAACTACCAGAGTTACTGGATTTTACACCCACAGTAATAATGAATAATTCAAACTGAATGAATTAAGGGTGGAGGACAGTTAGAAGGATTTACCGATTCATTCTTGGGAACTGGGTTTGGTAGGATGGCCAAGATTGCAATCAGGAACTGTTTTAGAGATGGTTGATGGTCATTCAATGAAGACCATTGTCGTTCCTCTGTTGTGGGGGTGGAGGTGAGGAGGGAGGGAGAGGCAGTGATTTAAGTGTAGACGGAGAGGAAAGTGAGGGGTGGGGAAGGAAGAGGTAGGTGGGGAGGGAGGGTGAATGGTTGCTGTGGGGACAGAGTAGGCACAGGAAGGTTGGGGGTGGTGGGGAAGGACGACGGGTTGCTGGGGGTGGGGTGGGGACTAAGGGGGCGGTGGGGAGTTGGCACAAGGTAGAAAAACTGAAGAAGAAGAGGCCTACATTTTGATAGCACCTGTCACAATCTGCCCAAAGAAGACATAGGGTAGTGGTAGGTGGGTGTTATACTGACTGAAGGTCGGTAACCAGTGGTGTTCCGCAGGGTTCAGTGCTGGGACCTCTGTTGTCTGTGATATATAAAAATGATTTGGACAAAAATGTAGATGGGCTGATTAGTAAGTTTGTGAATGACACAAAAACTTGTGGAGCTGTGGGTATTGAGGAAGGTTGACAGATGATGAAGCAGGACATAGATCAGTTGGAAATATGGGCAAAGAAATGGCAGATGGAGTTTAATCTGGAAAGTGTGAGGTGTTGCACTTTGGGAGCTCAAATGCAAGAGGAAAGTGTGCAGTAAATAGCAGGACCCTTTGGAGCATTGATGTACAGAGGAATCTCAAGGTCCAACTCCACAGCTCCCTGAAAGTGGCAACACAAGTAAGAGAGGGTGGTCATAAAGGCATACGGAGTGTTGAGTAGAAAAGTTGCCAAGTCATGTTGCAGCTGTATAAAACTTTAGTTAGGCCACATTTGCAGTATGGTGCACAGTTCTGATCACTGCGTTACAGGAAGGATGTAGTGACTTTGGAGAGGATGCAGAAGAGGTTCACCAGGATGTTGCCTGGATTAGAGAGTATGAGCTATAAGGAGAGGTTGGACAAACTTGGGTTTCTTTCTCTGGAGTGTTGGAGGCTGAGGGGAGAGCTGATAGAAATGTATAAAATTATGTGAGTCACAGAGTCAAGGCAGAAAACTAGGCCTTTTGGCCAGTCTAGTCCACGCCGGCCTGATTTTCTGCCTTGTCCCATCTACCTGCACCCGGACCATAGCCCTCCATACCTCCCTCATCCATGTACCTATTCAAACTTCTCTTAAATGTTACAATTGAACTTGCATCCACGACTTCCACTGCAGCTCGTTCCACACTCGCATCACCCTCTGAGTGAAGTAGTTCCCCCTCAGATTCCCCTTAAATATTTCACCTTTCACCCTAAACCTATGACCTCTAGTTCTAGTCTCACCCAACCTGAAGGGAAAAAGCCTGCAGGCATTCACTCTATCTATATCCCTCCTAATTTTGTATACCTTTGTAAGATCTCCCCTCATTCTCTTGCGCTCCAGGGAATAAAGTCCTAACCTATTCAACTCTTCCCTATAATTTAAGCCCTCAAATCCTGGCAACCTCCATGTAAATTTTCTCTGCACTCTTTCAAGCTTATTGATATCTTTCCTGTAGGTAGGTGACCAGAACTGCACACAAATCTTTAAGTTTGGCCTCAGCAATGACTTACACAGTATTATGAAGGCCAATGTGCCAAAAGCTCTTTTTATGACCTTATCTATCTGCAATGCCACTTTCAAGGATTTATGGATCTGTATTCCCAGCTCCCATTGTTCTACCGCTCACCTCAGTGCCCTGCCATTCACTGTGTAAGTCTTACCCTGGTTTGTCCTCCCAAAGTGCATCACCTCACACTTGTCTGCATTAAATTCCATCTGCCATTTTTCAGCCCATTTTCCCAGCTGGTCCAGATCACTTTGCACTTTGATAGCCTTCCTCGTTGTCCACTATGCCCCTAATCTGGGTGTCATCTGCAAATTTGCTGATTCAGTTTACCACTTTATCATCTAACTCATTAATATACATGATAAGCAACAATGGACCCAACACCGATCCCTGCGGCACACCACTGGTCACAAGCACTACCACTTTCTGGCTGGCTTCTCCCACTAAGCCAACGTTGAATCCAGTTGACTACTTCATCCTGAATGCCAAGTGACTTAACCTTCTGAAGCAGCCTCCCATGCGGGACTTTGTCAAAGGCCTTGCTAAAGTCCATGTAGACAACGTCCACCGCCTTCCCTTCATTAACCTTCCTGGTAACCTCCTTAAAAAACTTTATTTGATTGGTTAGACATGACCTGCCACGCACAAAGTCATATTGACTATCCCTAATCAGGCCCTGTCTATCCAAATACTTTTCTATCCCATCCCTCAGAATACCTTCCAATAATTTACCCACAAGTGACATCAGGCTCACCGGCCTATAATATCCCGGCTTATTCTTAGAGCCTTTCTTAAACAACAGAACAACATTAGCCGTCCTCCAGTCCTCCGGCACCTCACTCGTTGCTAAGGACGTTTTAAATATTTCTGCCAGGCCCCTGCAAATTCTGCACCAGCCTCCCACAAGACATAGATAGGGTAGATCAGAGTCTTTTCTCAGGATGGAAGTGTCAGATATTAAAGGGCATAGCTTTAAGGTGAGAGGGGGAAAGTTTAAAGATTTACATGGCAAGTTTCTGACACAGAGTGGTGGGTGCCTGGGACTTGCTGGCAGGAGAGGTGGTAGAAGCAGATACAATAGTAATGTTGAAGAGGTACTTAGAGAGCCCATGAACAAGCAGGGAATGGAGGGATACAGACCACATGCAGGGAGACGGGATTAGTTAAAACTGACATGGTGGGCCAGGACATGGTGGGCCAAAGGGCCTGTTCCTGTGCTGTACAGTTCAATGTTCCACGTAACCTCAGGACATCCCGGTGTTTTACAACCAATGAAGCACATTGGAGTGCAGTTGCTGTAGTAACGTTGGAAACACAGCAGTAAACTGGAGAACAGCAAGCTCCCACCCACAACAATGTGATCACCATCAAATAATCAGTGTTGGTAGATTGGTTTATTATTGTCACAAGAAACTGCAGAGAGTTGTGGACACAGCTCAGCACATCACGGAAACCAGCCTCCCCTCCATGGATTCTGTCTACACTTCCCGCTGCCTCATAATCAAAGACCCCTCCCACCCCAGACATTCTCTCTTCTCTCCCCTCCCATCAGGCAGAAGATACAAAAGCCTGAAAGTGCGTACCACCGGGCTCAAGGACAGCTTCTATCCCGATTATTGAATGGTCCCCTAGTATGATAAGATGGACTCTTGACCTCACAATCTACCTCGTCATGACCTTGCACCTTATTGTCTGCCTGCACTGCACCTTCTCTGTAACTGTAACACTTTATTCTGCATTCTGTTGTTGTTTTCCCTTGTACTACCTCAATGCACCGTTGTAATGAAATGATCTGTATGGATGGCATGCAAAGTGAAGTTTCTCACTGTACCTTGGTACATGTGACAATAATAAACCAATTACCAATTTACCTTTCCATAAGGAGGTAACATTCAGGAGCCAGCAAATTCCATGTGGCCATTGGAGTCCACCACCACCACCTTTGAGTTGGTCTTGAACCTCCATTCCACCTTCCCAACCTGTCCCCGTATCACTGGATTTGCCCTGGTGCTCTGAGCCACTGCCCCCACCCCATCAAAGAGCCTCTCTGCTCAGTCAGCCCAAAGCTGACGTCATCTATGGAGCTCAGGACCACTCTGGCCAGTGTCCACAGCGGAGCCCATGGCTCTCACTCTCTGAGCTCTCTCGTGGATGGGGTGGATTGAAGTCTCTGACGGAGTGACATTGATATCATGAAAGGTGGAAAGGCAAGCGGAACTTTAAATCCCAAGCACAAGGCCCTCACCAAATTTCACAGATACACCATAGAAAGCATCTTATCCAGATACATCATGGCTCGGTACAGCAACTGCTCAGCCTGAGACCACAAGAAACTGCACAGCTCAGTCCATCACACAAACTTGCCTCCTTTCCATTGACTCCATCTACACTTTCCAACTACCTCTGGAAAGCAGCCAACATAATCAAGGACCCCTCCCACACCGGACCTACTCTATTCTCCCCCCCCCCCCCCCCCCATCGGGCAGAAGATACTAAAACTTGAGAGCACATACCACCAGGCTCACCAACAGCTTTTATCCTGCTGTTATCAGGCTCTTGAATGGACCTCTCGTACAGTAAAGATGGACACTTGACCTCACAATCTACCTCGTCATGGTCCTTGCACCTTATTTGTCTGCCTGCACTGCACTTTCTCTATAACTGTAACATGTATGGAATGATCTATCTGGATGGCACACAAACTAAAGCTTTTCACTGCATCTCGGTACATGTGACAATAATAAACCAATTACCAAGCTTGAACAATGACCTTGCTTGGCCAACATTCCATGGTCCAGAGACCACCCTGGGTCTTCTCTGAGATATGACAGTATTGGGGGGAATCAGGCAGGATGTCCATCAGATCATTTCACTGGGAGAAGTGCATTGGATCAACTCAAGACTGAGCTGTGATACTCTGCAGTTCAACAGGTCCACATTGCCAATAACCAAAGCTTTTGGTAAACTGGTAAATTGATTAATTATTGTCACATGTAGCGATGTACAGTGAAAAACTTGTTTTGCATGCCATCCATACAGATCATTTCATTACAACAGTGCATTGAGGTAGTACAAGGGAAAACAATAACAGACTGCAGAATGAAGTGTTACAGTTACAGAGAAAGTGCAGTGCAGGCAGACATTAAGGTGCAAGGTCATGACTAGGTAGATTGTGAGGTCAAGAGTCCATCTTATTGTACTAGGGGACCGTTCAATGGTCTTATAACAGCGAGATAGAAGCTGTCCTTGAGTTTGGTGCTACGTGCTTTCTGGCTTTTGTATCTTCTGCCTGATGGGAGGAGGGAGAAGAGAGAATGTCCGGGGCGTGTGGGGTCTTTGATTATGTTGGCTGCTTTACCGAGGAAGCGAGAAGTGTGGACAGAGTCCACGGAGCGGAGGTTGAAAGCCACAGGATCTCGGAGCGGAAACGAGGGGAGATACTTTGACCCAGACTGATGTGGGTGAGCAAGATTACAGAGCTGCCTGCCATAGGCACGAGGCCAGAACGCAGGTCAGAGATTACCTTTACTGCTAAACAAACAATGAAAGACATGTGTTTATACAGCACCTTCCACAACCCCACCGTGACCCAAATGGTTTTGCTCGTTGAACTGCATTCATTGTTACGCTTCAGTGAGTGTGTTAACAATGGCTTGGAGCTTG